>NW_020527862.1:0-158133 GCF_003368295.1 Carassius auratus
TAAACCTAGATATTATAATATATATATATAATATATATATATATATATATATATATATATATATATATATATATATATATATATATATATATATATATATTACAGAAGAAAGTAAGTCAGACAGGTTTGGAAAAACATGAGGGTGAGTACATGCATTTTTGGGTGAACTGGCCCCCTTGAATCCACTGCAGTTCACGCTCACAATAAACAGCCACAGCGATTAACAGCACCTGTTCAAGTCACTGTCTATTCAACTGCTCTACATGCAATATCTGGCTTCCCCAGAGCCTAATCAAACAAGATTTGCTTTGGGACAGTGTGTGTCGAGTTTGTGTTTGTGTGTTTAAACTCGCAGCACACATCAAACAAATGAAACTCGACTGAATATTGCTGTAAAAGTATGTAGGTCAGAAGAAAGATAGATGCCACTTTAGGGAACCGGCACAGCGCTCTCTCTCTCTCTCTCTCTCTCTCTCTCTCTCTCACACACACACACACACAGTTGCCTGGCAGCCACCTCTGGGGCCTAATAAAACAAACTGCAGTGATGGAGTGGTAATGAGAACGGAGAAAGAGTGATGTGACAGCCTGCAAAAAGATACGGAAGTGTTTCTACACGGCACAACCCAATAATGAGACTTCAGTCGACGTATCTGCACATAACGTCTCCGAAGAATTTCAGCACACTTTGAGACATTACAGGTAGGGTAGAGCAAAGGTAGAGCATTCACACAAATAAAGATATACAGTAGGTTCTGTCCTAAACGTGGTCTGCAAATATCTTCGTTCATAGTGTATTCATATACTAGTCAGTATAATGGTAAAGACAGAGATATTTTCTGCTTAACAGGGGCACATTTTTGCTGCTTCAGAATATTAATTGTCTTTGTGTGTGTTTATTTGGCTGGTTGGGAGCATTTGCTTAAGTAGACGCAAAATAATTATGCAGTATTGCAGGTATTAGTTCTGGCTTCGTACGTAGCCAATCAGAATTAGCTTCTTTTACTTCTTTAGCAGCCGAACAAACCCATTTGATACTGTTCACCACACACACACACACACACACACAGAACTTCATGAAAGTGCTAACGTGGAAATTCACACTGTATTAAAATAAACAGAAGTAAAAAGACTCACATTTCACATAAACATGCTAGGCCAGGATTGGAAAATGTACACAATCACATAAATTTCAGATTAAAATGATCTATGATCTCTGTAGTGATGTAACAGTAGAGCTCCAAATGTGTGTGTTCATAAGTAACGAGAGTTGAGCTAATATGACCTTTATTATTCATCCCTTCTGAGGGGAACTGACCTCTAAATGACCCCTGGATCAATCAATGCAATCATCCTCACATCACTGACGCACCGAACGCATAAATATTCTATCATTCTACCGATCTACCACTCTTCATCTCTGTCTCGTGTCACTCTGTAAACAGCATCTCTCTTTCCATCAGTTCATTTTCCTGACCCCTGAATGTGTGCTGCCGTTTGAAGGTTTGGGGACAGTAAATTATTGATGTATTTATTTCTATTCCAAATAAATGCTGTTCTTTTGAAATTTCTATTTATCAAAGATTCCTGTATAACAGTTTCTTCAAAAACATCAAGCAGCACAAAATGTTTTCAACATTGATTAAGAAATGTTTCTTACATCAAGTCATTTAGCTGACTTACAAATGAGGACAATAGAAGCAATCAAACCTCACAAAAGTGCAACAATATGTCAGTTACTTGGCCGGTTTTCATCCAAAATATCTTAAATTGTGTTCCGAAGACGAACAAGGCTTTTACGTGTTTGGAACAACATGCGAGTAAGTGATTAATGACAAAATTTCATTTTGGGGTGGAGTATCCCTTTAAAGAACACTGTTTTGCTGACTTAAAGTAAAAAGATCATAACTGTTTTGAGTGAAATACTGTAGGCTTGTGAGTAGAAAATTTGGGTAATTGTAATTTTTGTGTGAACTGTCAATTAGTAAGTAAAAAAAAGAAAAAGAAAAATGCAGGTAGGAGGCCATATTATGAGACGGAAAGAGAGAGAACGGCCAGGCAGAACAGGGCGAGCGTAACCCTTCTTGCCTCTAGGGCTTTGACCTGCCCCAATTACACATAAAGTGACAGTGAACTGCGTGCCCCTGACAAAACAGGACTGGTCTGAATGCTAACGTCTCCAGGACCCCTGCATCCCCCTGTCCCTCCTTGCTTCCCCCCTCATTCTCTAGCAATAACCCATCGTGTGAAACGGGGTGTCTGACTCTGACAGCACTGTCATGGACGGCCAATTCCCTGACATTTGAGCCTGTCAAGAGTTGCCACAGTGACCTGGCAAATCCATTGACCCCTTCTGGCACCATGCGGATGGGGGACTTTGGAAATTAACTTGTGCCCCACTGTGAGCCCCTCTCTATGGTCTAGGAAAAGAACCCCACATACATCTTGCCCAGCCAGACCAGTTACCATAAAGTTACCATAAGCTCTTAGGTGTATTTATATAGGGCCAGACAAACATGTGAGTGGTGAAGAGCGAAGGACGGAGAGCGGGATGAAGAAGTGTGAGGCGCGCTGTGGTGGACCATCAAGATGCCAGCTGTCAGGACACAAGTCTGCTGCATCCACTGGTGTCAAAGACACACACACACAGTCCATCACATGCTAGACCAAGCAAGATTCATTATCGAGATAAACTTAAGAAATATTATCTAAAAAACAATCCTAATATATCTTTGCAATTATTTATTATATAATTGTTTTGCAATTGTTAGCAATTTTGCAGTTTTGCTTTTCAAGCTTATTTATGTTGCATTAAGGATGTTCAGATTTGTTTTGTTTTTTTCTGGGAAGCAAGATAAAAACACTGATGAAGACCCATTTTCACTGCGCTTGTACAGACTACAAAGGAAACACATAGATGTCTCTCTTGCTCTCTCTTTCTCAAACCCCATTTCCTGTTTGTGGCACCGCTCAGGACCTGGGAACAGCCGGCTGGAAACAGGCACCACCGCCGTCAGGTTCAGAAACATCAGACCTCACTTATCCATCCTGACAGATTACTCTCAACTCAATGGATGCCTTTAATAAAATCCGCCTCTGAACCTCATTCTGATTTGTGCCTTCACCTGTCAATCATATATTCCTCAATATACCAGCATTAGTGTAAAGGAATAATGTTCCTTAAGTGTGTAAACACTGTAATGCTACTGATTTACTTTGTTAAAGTGACTGAAATCTGTTTGTCCAAATAATGGAAAACAGGCGCTTGTTTGAGAGTCATTATTTTTCCAATTTTAATACTGCTAGTGGTGCAGAAATGACACACTGCATATTCAATACAAACATTAAACTGAAATGACAAAGTTTTAGTAGATAACAAACGCAGGAACTGTGGGTAAAAACCGGTCCACGATAATCAAATACTTTGAACTCAGCAGTCCGCATGCAATGTTGAGTTATTTGCGGATTGCTTACACTTATCCGGCACTTTCTGCCCAGCATGAGGTTTCTGCAGAGAGGCAGCGGGGGGGATCAAGTTCCGCACCAGGCCAGCGTCTGTCACTCCAGGCTGGCCAGCTCCACTTCCTTGATCCAAGAAGATTCACCCAAGCAGTAGGTGGTTGGAGTATCATCTCTCCTAGCAGCTGAGACCCAAAGAATCGCTGCCACTTTGGGATGGAGCGATGACAGGAAAGAATGATGGAGGGAAGGGAGGTGGAGACTGAAGCACAGCAGGGGGGCGGGGCTCAGCCAGCTTGACGGCTGCCAATCAGATAAAGTTAATGACAGCACAATAATGGCACCGCCCCCTTCCTCACGTTTCCTCTGAACTGCCTGCGAGGCCTCCGAAAGAGGCATCTGGTCCGGGAAAGAGGAGTGTTGAGAGGAAAAGGGGGATGTCAGAGAGTGTGGATTTTGCCTGAGGTGTGTGGACTGGGAATATTTATGATAATCAACACCCGGGTTGGCACCGTCGGGCGAGCTGGAGATTCACTGTATCCATTCGACATCCCCCACCATCACATCCTTAATCGAGTCAAGTGACTTATTAAAGCGTATGGGCAACGTGGGGCTAATTTCATTAGCTGCCTGCCGAGTCCCCGGTATCTGATTTGTGTGCGCCTTTAGGGGGAGGGGTCAGGTTCAGAGATTGAGGAGGAATGGTTATCATCTGTGGACCGTTAGACACACGGCAATCAGAGGAGGAGGCAGTGAGGGAGGGATGGCAGAAAAGGAGGGTGTACAGGATGAGAGAAAGCAAGAGGAGGGTTTGGGTGATTAGAACAGATTGCCAAATACTTCTAGGGATATTGAAATATTGGCGAGTGCAATATTTTACATTTATATATGGGGAAAATGCTTTTAATCAAAGTGACTAGATATACATTTTATAAGTTCAATCACTCCCTGGAATTTGAACCCATGACTTAGGAGTTGCAAGTACTGTACGATGTAAGATTTTCATCAACATCTTGCACTGGCTATATATATAACCATTATACAGTGGTAGAGCATTGCGTTATCAAGCGTTGGGGGGGTTCGATTCCCCGGGAACACATGATAGGTAACAACTGATAGCCTGAATGCACTGGAAGTCACTTTGGATAAAAGCGTCTGCTAAATGCATAAATGTTATAAATATACATATGGGTTAAAATAAGAAAATGCTTAACTTCAATGCAGTACAAGTTAATTTGGACAGCGAATCTGCCAAATGCAAAGTTGCAAACATATAATAAAGACAAAACACAAAACATGTTTTATGTGTTTTGGCCAAAATTGATCTGAGCTTGCCTAGTATCAACCGATTTCCTAACACGAAAGCTGCTTGAGGTCTACAAAACCTGAATTCCACTGTATCACCCACAACCAGACCTGCGCAGTCCCTCTAGTCTATTAGCCAAGGTTCAATACCAGGTCAATCAATGGCTCATCGGAGGTCATTTCCAGCAGATGACCTCCTATCTGCTACCGCTGTGAGAAGCTCCTACTATCACGCCATCGCACCAGCCTTTCCACAACTCCTCAATGACTGTCCATTCAGAGAGAGGCCAATCTGAAACCAGGCTTACCACACAACACATGCTTTAGACTGCAGAGATAAGCATTGTGTATGGGATTAAAGGCTCGCTACAGGAAATCATTATCGGACTGTTCTCATTTATCTCGTCTGGTTGAGAGAGTCCAAATGCTACAGGGCCTTTCAATGTGATGTTATACAGCACTAAAGCAGACTTTAAGAACTGAGACGTTATCCACCTGCTGGGTTTTGAATCCCAGAATGCGACATGCTGCAGGTTTCATTTTGCATAACGTTCGCGATTTGCTTTGCATATAGTCTAAAGCTAAATTACAGTTTGAATACATCTGGGTGGTTGTCTCCAACTAACCTCACATCTATATGCAGAATTATAGGGTCCGAATATGTTCTTTGTGCATATGTCAATGCTGAAATGACACATTCTATATGTTGGCACATGTGTGAATCTCCAGTTGAATTACAGTGACTATATGTGTGCAATTACTAGCACTAACGGAGCACTAATGTGCAGCATGCTTCCCTGCGGTGCTTGTTCTGTTATAAAGAGCCAAATCAATATTCATAATGTGTCAGAGAATTTATTTTTCTCTCGGTAGAAAAAAAAATCTGCTAAGAACTCAAAATAAAATGGAAAGGAAAGAATGAGTTTTAAAGTGTGCAATTAATGCATCAAGCTGCCCCATATGGAGCAATTGGACGACTCTCACTTGGTGCACACTGTGGGGGTTATGTTTTCCCTGAATCTCATTTAGGTCACCTGCATATTTAGATGTCAGCAGGAATGTATAGCCTCTAGATACACAAATCTAAATAACCACGCCTGCATTCACTATGTAAACATGCAGCTAGTGTCTAAATACAATGAAGATTTATGTAGATGAGAATCTGAAGGCGTTCATTTTTCATAGTCTGCTAGAAATGCATAATTCATCCTCTATATGGACCCGGGAGCAGGATACTATTAATGTTTCTTAAAGATCGAGGGAGTCAAAAGCATCAGCTTGTCAATCACACACACACAAAATGCACTCACAAGGTGATCACTCACTGTCATCTGCTTTCATTTCCTGTGCAGGTCAGTAATCTGATATTAAACCATCCAAAGACATCCTCTCACACACACACACCACACCAGCATGAAACACTGCTGATCTCAACAATAACAAAACAAACGCCACAACTGAGCATTAAGTAAATGCATTTAACCCTTGATAACAATGTGGCAGACAAATTAAAGTGATTGATCTGGACAATTTAACAACTTTCATCTTAGAAAATGGACTGCCAGGCGCTTTACAGTAGGACATAACAGATGTAATGCGGGTCCCGCCCCGTAACTGGGCCCTCTAGGCACTGACGGCTGAATATTGGATACCCTGATCAGGTTAAAGCTATGAAAAATGTGACCGATTATTCTCATAAAGGTACAGCTCTGTGTTTCAAAACTTAGATGCTATATGAAAGCAGATCAAAAAATCATAAAGAAAATCCTCAGTGGGGGGAAAAAGCATGAGGAAAGAGCTCTGTTAAAAGTTTTCCATGAGGAAAAAAGTTTTCCATTCTAGTGAAAATCATGAAGCAAAACCTCCAGTGACAATATATGGAAAGCCTCCGGTGAAAATCCACAATAAAATACCTAGTAAAATTCACAAGGAAAACCTCCAGTGAAAAAACATGAGGAAAAAATCTCCAGTAAAATTACATCAGAAAGTACCTAGTAAAAATCAAGGAAAACCTCCAGTGAAAACTACATGGCAGAGATGCTCACAAGTCTCTGAGCTAGAGTCCAAGTCAAGTCTCAAGTCTCTGAGCTAGAGTCCAAGTCAAGTCTCAAGTCTCTGAGCTAGAGTCCAAGTCAAGTCTCAAGTCTCTGAGCTAGAGTCCAAGTCAAGTCTCAAGTCTCTGAGCTAGAGTCCAAGTCAAGTCTCAAGTCTCTTTAGTATATTAAGTCTCTGGTTATAATAAATGTTGCATCACGTACAGCGACCCATCCAAGCTGCTTAGAACACTGCATAGCTATATATAAGGAATTCAAAGCATGTAATATGTTATTATGACAACTCTATCTATTAGCATACAATATCAACTTTGATTTTGGTATATAATCAGTGTAAACAGGCTATTGCAACATGACAAAAACACCAAGAATGCTTTACTTTTAAGTTAATATCTGTATTTTGCATTTATGGATTCAGTAATGACCTTCTGTCTGTCCTGGCTGTATAGCTGCACACCTCTTGTCTGGCTTAAGAATGAACAAAGCTACGCTGACTTATGTTATTCATACAATACCTACTCACAAATAAACATCAAAAACAAAGCCGGCTGCAATGAATTTCTGTGCAAAACAGCTTTTACTACAAACACTTCCACACAAGAACATTGTTATCACACAAGAACATTTTGATAGAGAACCAAAAATATTTAAAGTAGATAAAATTAGAATAAATAAAATGGAAATGTCTACATACTTTTACTACTGTAAACTTTGCAAATAGGACATCAGCCCCTTCAAGTCAATGAACAATAACAAAGTGGGCTGCAATGAATATCTGTGCAAAACGTCATGGCTCCGCTCCTACCCAATGACAGAGGCACGCAGGTTTTTTTCCACTGGAGTACTCACGTGAAGGATGCGTGCACAACTAATAACTAATATCATCACGCTATAAAGGGTTGGCCTGCGCTGGGTGCGCCCCTCCCCCTATAACTGTTCTGTCTCGCGGAGGAGCTCATTTGTGTGCATCTGTGTGAAACACGCGCTCTGAAACACGCATAGGAAAAAAGAGCGACAGAAAGAACGGCTCCCCTCCAGCCATGACTCGGCTCCCATCGTTCATGTTTATGAGCCGTTCAAAAGAATCGGTTCGTTCGCGAACGTCACAACTCTAACAGCGAGCTCATCTGACGTTTACTAAAAATTAACATTGTTCACGAGTCCCGGAGCTCGAGTCCGAGTCGAGTCTGAAGTCTTTCGAGGACGAGTCTCAAGTCGAGTCTGAAGTCACTGTTTGTGCGACTTAAGTCGCACTCGAGTCCGAGTCTCAAACTCGAGTCCCCATCTCTGCTACATGGACAACCTAATATCCACAAGAAGTAAAAATCATAAATAAATCCTCCAATAAAAAAACTAGGAGGAAAATCTCCAGTGAAAACCCATTAGGAAAACCTCTAATGAAAAGAGAAAAGACCTAATAAAATGAGGAAAATCTTTGGGAAACCCTTCAATGAGCAAAGCATGAGGAAAACCTTCTTTAAATAACCTAGAAGAAGTTGCTGCTCAAATATCCTGTAGAAAACATCCAGAAGAAAAACCATGAAGACAGAGCCAAATGAAATCCCAGTGGACCTTCACATTGAAATTCACATGTGTGCACACTTCAGTTCCAAACACACACACACATAACCTTATATAGGCACCAGTATGTACACACACTGACGTACGCATGCCTCCAAATAATAGTTTTGCCCTGAACGGTGTAGAGCACAGGAGAGCAGCGAAGAACAGTCTGTAGATAAGACTCTATTTTGCATTTGAATGGAGCTGTTCTGATTTCTATGCACTTGGCCTTTAGCCACACGACTATGTGTACGTGTGTGTGTGTGTGTGTGTGTGCATGCTCAACAGATCCATGTGTCCTTCTGCCTCTCGTTTTTGAATTTATAAGTGCTGTGTGTGTGTATGCATGTCTATCAGTCCATCTGTTTGTCTCGCTGCCTTGCTAGTAAGAGCGATTTTACCAGACCAAACACACGAGTTAAAGATCACGGTCTAAATAAGCTCAATATTCACACATGCATGATGAGAGAATCTGCATATCTTGAAAATAACAAGTGGATAAAAACAATATTCAGGCCATCCTTGAAGTTGCACATACTTATAATGCTCGAAACAGGTCATTGACATTAAGATCTCATGATAATGACACTTAACTCATAAATATACGACTACAACTTGGCCTGCCTGGATGAATTATAATGTGGGGAGGTTTGCCAACAAAAACAGACATCATTTACATATAAAACACCTTAAAGAAACAGTACCAAAAGCATAGGATAAGAGAAAAGGTCAAAACTGGTCACGAATAACAAAATCAGGATAAAATTTAGTGCAAGAAGCCTTGAAAAATATGAACGTGTCCCAAATGTACACTTCATATAAAGCTACAGTCCCATGGCCTTCATCCATGAAGTCCATGAGATCATGGGGTGTCCCATTCATCATTTTACTTTTCTGAAATTTGCACACAGGCTCACAAGCCTTGGATGAGGACCTGAAGTGCTGAAGATGCCTTTTGGAACAAATTTACTGGAAAAAGCATTTAGATATATAGCAGATTGAAACAGTTCCATCTACTTTTTCGGCACAATTTTCTGATTGGTGGAAATTTATTTGCAAAATCATGGGTGATGTACCTTTTCATCAGGAATTTTGCTATGAGATGCAATGATTTAAATAAAAAATAAGCTCAAACAATACACACTGCTGGTCCAAACAAAAGAGTTGTTTAAAAACCTTGTAGCTCACAGTAGGTCTCTCTTTAAAGGGTTATAATTGCTCTATAGAGAAAATAAATGGCATTTTTACTTCCGGCACCCGACAGTTGCGCTGTATAAGTTGCAAGTAAACAGGCAATTAACACGAAACTCAACTGATGAAGAAATAAATATGAGGGCAGAGGTCTTCACCACTGACAAATATTCTCATTGACACCCTCCCAGGGCCACATCGCAGACTGAGCGTCCAGAGACAACTCCAGCTGTTCTTTAGATCACACTCATAAACTCCCAAGCCTTGTGAAGGACCCCACACCGCCTATCAATTTCAAACACCAGCAGGAAGGAGACAAGGGACAGGAGGGGGCTCAGATTTCACCCCCCCAACATACGCTGCAGTACAGGAAGCTTAGGTTACCGTTCCCTCCTCCTCTCCGCAGCTGTCCGGGGTGGCAGTAGGAACTCGCGCTCCCGCAGCACTTCCAGAGTAACAAGAGTCAAACTCAATAACTGCAACAATAACACCACACGGTCACAACAGCATCGCACGCACTATTAGTCCTGCACAAGAAGGGAAGTTTAAGAGAAGGGTGCTTGAGTTGGCCCAATTTTAAATGCCAGTTTCAGAGATGACGGATACCTTCAGGTGGCCAGCTCGATTGAGTTGTGTTGTAGGTGACCAGAGCACAAGGTTCAAAAACACACCATCCATCAGAGCGACGGGAAGTGTTCTCTGATGATGACACTCCACTGAAATGGCACTGCGGTTTGTACACAGTGTGTGTGTTCAAGCGCATGAGTTTGCACCATCAGCACTCGGCGCGGCACTTTTTTTCTTTGAGAAAATAACAGATTGTTCACTTCAACAGAGAGCTGAATCAATTTCCTCTGTCCTCAGTTAAGGGCGGAGCTGAATTTGCACTCACATACACGTACACATACATATGATGGATTACAGGCCTTGGTGGGGGTCCCAGGAGGCTTTGCTTCAGGGGTTACGGGGTAGACAGCAGTGGCTCATTCGGAGGGTGAGGGGTATCTGCTCTGCGTAGAGACCCGAATGCTAAGGAATTACGATGGAGAGGTCTGACAGGTCTTTACAGGGCATCAGATCCAATCCCAGGACTTTCAGAATCCAGCACTCTCATGGGAATCAACCTCATGGTTAGATGTTTTTGTTCTACCTGACGAGGAACCGCAGTGGAACCTCTAGTTGGTGTACACAGTACAGGGATGCAAACATGCCTGCTGTGGTCTGATAATGCAGACTGAAGTCAATAGTCTGGACTTTGATTGGATTTAAATGACCATTGGAATGATTCGCCATAGCTTCTGGCGCTTTTTGATGGCAGGCAATCATGTAATGGAGTTTTAAGTAGTTTAGGGTCATAGAGACCACACAGACAGAATAAATGTAACAGACATACACACACACAAACACACACACAGAGATTAGCAGAGATGCATGTACAAAAACATGGCAAGCGTAGTTAGCAAGAGAATAAAATAACAAAATAAACTTATCATGCCAACAAACACAACAAAAAGCAAATGTCAACACTAGGACTGTGAGAAAATCTGTTATATGCGTTTCTGCTGTGCCATTTAGATCAAGTATAGGATCTGACTGAAAACAGGCACTACAAGCTGAACAAAGCAGATATATTTGTTTACTCAAAAAAGAGGCTAAATCCTTTCTGCTAATCCACAATGACCATCTGATCATAATGGACTCTGTTCTGTGTAAATCCATTCCATTATACAGCTCTAAAAGCCACTGAGAGCAACTGTGCAGATTTCTGCTAAGAGTTGTCTGGCTTATTTTAATATATATTAATAATAATAATAATAATAATAATAATAATAATAATAATAATAAGTATATGATATATTATATATATATATATATATATATATATATATATAAAATAGGATTGGAAAAACCTCATAAAACCATACCAACAACGTCTGATAAACATTTACATCTCACAGACTAGTTGTGCTTCTCATTTTTGATAAAACTCAAAACCGGTCAGAGATCAGGTCTGGCAGGTCGTGCACATGCTCCAACATTACACTGACTAAAGCAGTAGCTTGAATCCATTTCGGGCCATTTGCCAACCCTTGTTCTTTTCCCCATAATTTCTCTTCTATCCTGTCAAAAACCGAAGCAGAATCCCATAAAAATGTAAAAACTTTATCACTCACAAGGGGACAAGAGTGAGCTTACAAAAGACAGTGAGAGAGAGAAAGAGAGAATGAGAAAGGTCAGTGTGTGTGTGTAAAAACGGTATGTGCGTGTATTTCTAGGGTTCCATGGGACCAATGATTTATCTCCTTTCCAGAGGGCTTCCTCCACATATAAATACAATGAAGAATCGTTTAATATCATCTACACAGTTGACCGATTAGTCTTGCACACACTAAGATGTGACCATAAGATATGCAACCAAATCTGCATGGCTTCATCTCACCACAGCCAGCCTATGTGTGTGTAACGTAACATGCTGCTGATAAGGAGGCTGGTCTTTATGGTGTAGGCGCTGACTCCAGCACTGCAGATATACAACACTGACACATTCAATCAGGGATTTTATTTCTTTCTCCTTTATCACAGACTAGAGATCCGTTCTTCTTCCACCTCTCTGCCGTCACCTCACCCTCCCTCCCCTCTTATCAGAAACCAACATTCCCTGTGGGCCATGGATGCATCCTGACATCCGTCTGCTTTCAACTTAATCACCAACCCCTAGAACCTGCAGAATCCGGATCCCGGGATAACTCAAATGCAGGTCAGATGACCCAGACACTGACATTTATAATCAGGCGGATGAGGACAACTGCATGTGAGTGTGTGTTTGATTAATGCACTCACTCACACACACTCACTTGTCCAACAGATGAAATGTTAAAAGCCAGATGGGCGTTTGTAGTCTAGATGTTAGGGATGGGTGGTATGATGGCATACACCACACTACAGCAGAACTGTGTCAACCTTTGGTTATTTTGCTATACTGTGAGTGGAAAGTGCAGCTTTATGTTATTAAAAAAAAAAAAAAAAAATTATATATATATATATATATATATATATATTATATATATATTGATCCTTAAGAAATCATGCTAATAAGCATTCTTCTTATTATCAATGTTATTGTGCTGCTTAATATTTTTATCTAAACCAGATCTATTTTTTTTTTCAAGATCCATTAATGAATAGAAAGTTCAAAGGAACAGCATTCATTTGAAATAGAAATATTTTGCACAATCATAAATGTCTATATTGTCACATTTTGTAAATTTAATTTAGAAATATTAATTTCTTTAAGAAGAAAAATCTTACTGACCTCAAACTTTTGAATGGTAGTGTATATACTTTAACTATATATAATTTATAATAATGTGATACAAGATTTCGATCATACCTCCCACCCTTACTAGCTGTGTGTGTCCAATTATTTTCATCCTCTTTTATTAAATTTTACTATTGATGGACACACAGTCAAACAGCTTGAGATGCACCAGAAAAGCTTAAAACAGGAAAACACCGTTTTTCCACTAATTACTTCATCTTACCAGTTCCAAATGCTGCCTAATGAAACTCTTAATTGCTGAAGTGCCACGCTGAAGCGTATCAAAAGAACCTTTTCAAAAACGCCAACCAATCCCAGGCTGGTGGCCTTTTAACAAACCAGCTATGACATCTGTTTCACCCTTCCCTCATTTGCATACTTTTTAAAGGTTACAAGTGAACAAAACAGCACTTTTTGTCGCTAAGATTCAAAGTATATGCACATTTTCACATTATTATTACTGCGGACCATTAGCAGACACAAACACGCACACATTCACACCTTCTACGCTTAATTAACGCCCTCATGTTCAACAAGCTTGTTGCCCTCGGATTTACAATGCACACACCTCTCCACCTGAGAAGAGATACAGGGGCTAATTAACATTTTCCTGGATGACTGTGCGCCCCAGGCTTGTCATATAGCACCCGTACACAAGCTACGACCACGGATTTCAACACTTTGGCAAATTTATTCAAAGCAGGGCTTGCCTCAGTCTGACATAGTCTTCACAATGATTTATGAACCTGCTCATTGACCCAGTTTATCCCAACAAGAGAAAGACCATGAGAGAGAAACAGAAAGAGAGAGTGGGAGAGAGACATAAAGACGCATAGAAAGAAAAATAGCAACAAAAGAACAAAATATCTTTCCCAGTAGCAAGGAGTGCCACAGGGTGCGGCATAGACCAAAACGTATCCATCATATACATTACATCATAGAGAGACAGAGTAAATAGTATATAAAACCTTTTCTGAGAGACAAAAAAAGATATAGCCAAATAAATCTTATTTCAAGGAAAGCATCCACAAATTCACTTTATACCTTTCCTATGTAGTATGTAAAATTTAGATGTGTGTCCCACTGTATATCAAAGTTTGTAAGTGTATGCTAAGTAGGCTAATATTTCCCACAACCCCTTGTGCGCTCATACTTATAGTCAGTTTTAGGAAAAAATAAATGAACAATTTGATGCATTGTCATCCTTAAACCTATCATTGTTAGCCTAAACGTAAAAAAAAAAAAAATATGCCAAGCTTAACATGCAGAGACAATTATAAAAATGACATTCACACAGGAAGTTGCCTGTAATGCCAAAAAAAAGAGCCATATATGTACTTAATATATTTCAAGCATGTTTGCATCACTAGCAAAGCATGTGCCTTAAGGCAGTAGTAGATGTATGCGAATTGGGATTCAGCCAATCGCTCCCTGTGGCCTGTCAGCACCTTTTACACTGTTCAATTCTTCTGCTCTAATTAAGACCATATAAATGACAGGAAAGGAATTCATTTATGTTGAGAAAAGTGGAAAGACATCTTTGGTACATTTAAATGAAGAAATGGACCATTTTAAGAGGTGAAAGCGCTAAAGCGCTAAACCCCACATGCATAGGTTTACATGAGACAAAAAACTGTGTAGAGACAGATAAGTGCTTTGCTCATCATTGAGACAAAATCAACCCTTATCCAGATTTGCTTTAAACTCTCTGGGACACAAACATCCGTAACAAGATCTGTGTATCTTCTTTGTGGCATTACTAATGGTGAATTGTTAAAGACTAACGTTTGAGATAATCCTGCTTCAGCGGACACCTCCTTGCAATCTGCCTCGTTATTAATAATGCAGCGAGCTCCTTTCATAGGCCTCTCTCTACTTCCTGCAGCCCAGCTTGGGGTCTCTCTGATCAGGCGGATTCAGTGGTCCACGGCGAACGCCTGCCTGCAATCTGTTTCAACAGAGCCATTCAGTCAGCTTGGGGGGGTGTGGACTGACCCCATACGAGAAGGAGGGAGAGACACGGAACCATATATCGCAACAGGAGACGACTTGTGACACAAAGATGAAAAAGCACTGGGCTTGTAACCCAAAAAAAAAAAACTAAACGAACGTCCCAAAACAGTCTGGAACATTCGCCACATTTTTCAGTTTGTCACTGAAGGCCAGCTGTTTGTTTTGGAGGTGAACATTTTATACGTATGTGAGTCTGGGAGTATTTCATATAGATCAGATATACACAGCTGGCTATAAAATCAACATTTACTTCTTCAGAATATTTCTACGATGTGACAGATGAAACATATTTTGCTTGGAGCGATACATGAGCTGTATCAGTTTAGATTGGCTTTACTTCTGTGATCACTCACCAGTAAAGATAAGTTTTATGAGTGGAAATTGTGTAACGTAACACAGCTGAGGGGTCTCGTTTAAATACAGTTCTTGGTCTTTCCTCCTGTAGGTTTAGAATCCTCTGTCCCGCTAACCTTACGACCCTTCACCTCTCACCTGAAAGTCATAAAACATCCTACACTCACTTTAACTCTTTTAGTCAACTCAGACTGTGTTTATACCTAAAAATGCTGCCTTTGCAGGCTGTATATGGAGGTAGGAAGCATTCTAATATCTGGTTGAGAGAATAAACAGTGTCTGATGATATTTATTTTCAATCAAAATTTGACTACTTAAAATTTGCTGGTTATAATGAATATTGTTTAGGATCATTAGACGACATTATAGGATCGTGGAAACCTTGCAAGTGTCTTGATTCCTTACAAGTTACCTTCATTCACAAAACAGTGGCCTTTTAGATTAGGTTTCAGACACAACATCTGACTTGACACAACACCATGCTGGAAACGCAAAGAGCTAGTGAGAACAGACAAGGGGAAGTGAAAGAGAGATACGAGAAAAAAAGGAATAATCTGGGACTTCATTAATTTTTCATGAATTTTCATTTAGGCGAGGAGACCCCTCTTAGTGCAATCGATGGATCAAGCTGCTGTCACACAGTTAGCACCTGGGGGCCGCCACCACCGCCTCGGAAGAGCTGAGAGGATCAGAGAAAACACACACCCCCTGCCAACTACATGAGTGAACACACACAAAAACCTGCCTTTATTCCGTTTTATATATACCCTATAACCCAAAAAGCAGTTCTGTATCATCAATTAAAGGTTAAAAATAGAAACTTTATTCAAAAATATAGCTGAAAATCTTCCCACAATTGCTAGCTCGAAAGATTCCTTTGCAAAAACTAAACAGCAATATCATCTCCTGTAACCCAAATCACCGTCCTTATATCATCAATTACACGTTAAAAATAGAAAATGCAGCAGGATTCAAAATTTACTGGCTCGCAAATCCTTCCCACAATCCCTTCATCTAGAGTTACCCTTTCCAACAGCTAAACACACACACACACACACACGCTCCCTTTCATTACTGCATGGGGTCTTGGCGGCAGCACACAGAGCCAATTTATTTATCCATTCATTCAATATTTATCATCATATCCTTATTCCATGATGGATCACTCCTATTTTCATAACAATGCATAAGAGAGGCTGCAGTATTGATCAGCTTGGGGTTGAAACAGACTTCAAGATAGCGGCTCACTTAGACTTCAAGTCTAGACTACAAACCCAGCAGAGCAAGACCAATACTCCTTAATCTCTAACGACTTTTGCTTTGGCATTTCTGCTAGTGTAGCTAGCGTTTATGCCTTCAGATGCTGAGATGTATCCACTGATCACAAAGTTCACAAACTCCCAAGACAATAGGCTCAAGGTCTGCCTGGCAAATAGTTTCTTGGGTACAACAGTCCATTAATCAGCAATGATTTAGCAAAAAGGACTATGATTAAAATTAAAATAGCATACTCATTGTCTAGTAGAAAGGCAAATGAGGACAGGTTAGCTGTCACTCATAATGGTCTCGGATTAGCTTGGGGATTTGATCCCAGGGGATGTGCTCTCTCTGAAAATGCAAGTCAACCCAACAGAGACTATCTTCAAAGCAGAACCCATCTACAGGTTGTCAATAAGCACCCCTCCCAGATTCTGCCTTCCTGTATAGCGTGTCTACACCCTCCTTACACACCTAGCATGCTCTTTCATCTAAATCTATTGCTCTGCACTTCCATTGCATGCCCTATAATCTCCATTTCTGAGTCAGAAGGAAAAACTAAAAGCCTGGCAGATTGTACCGAAAAAGACTGATATATCTAAGATTTGCTAAAACATATATAGAGCTAATTAAAGTCAGAAGCCAACTGCATAATCATTCCTCCTAATTGTTTTGGAACTAGGCAATTCTGACCTTTCCCAAAATCAGTCAGATGCAATACCAAATCCCAATTTGATGTGACAAATGTGGTATTCCAAAAGCAGAATTGTGCAATTTTACTCTTAGGAACATTAAAGGGACCATAGAATGCATTAATATAATATTTTAAATAGTTCTCTGACGTCCCCACAGTGTGTATGCAAAGTTTATCTCAAAATACTCCACAGATGATTTTTTATAGCCTCTTGAAACTTAGCCACTTTTAGGAAGCCAAAATGCTCTGTTTATGTGTGTACATTTAAATGAAAATGAGCTGTTGCTCCCGCCTCCCTTCCTGTATTGCCAAGTCCTCTGTTTTCCTGAGGAATTGGGATACTTTAACACTGTTGCTGCGGGTTGATTTTCGTGTCCACGGGTTGAATTGACCCCAATAATGGAAATTTACCCACTGTAATTTTTATTAAAGAACCCCCCTCGAAACGTGATTAGGCTAGTTTTGGGCTAGTTTTAAGTAGCAAATAGGAGGGGTTTTTGCAAAAACCTTTCAACCCTGCTCACTTCTCAGTTTTTACCATATAAGGTGGTTGTTTTCACAAACTTCAGCCACACAACTGTATTCAAACACCTCTCAAAAGTGATTCTTGCATTCTATGGCACCTTTAGGGTGGAGTCTGTTTCACAGGGTTCATGGAAAAAACTAGTTCTCCAATACTGATTGTTTCTGTGACTCAAGCCAATAATTAAAGAAATCACATACTTACATGCTACTTCCAGTGAGGCATTTCGACTGACTGCTTCCCCCAAGTAATTGCGTGCCACACAAACATACGCCCCCTCATCAGGTTTGCTTCGACGGCCATGTACGATACGCAGGAAGAAGAGCGAGCCGCTGGGAAGGAGCATGCGGTGGGATCGAGGGTCATCTTTATCGGTTTCAACTCGTTCTCCATCCTTGTACCACTCTATGGTAGGGGTGGGACGCCCCTCCGCCTTGCAGTTTAGGGTGGCTGGTTCGCCTTTGGATACAATCAGATCGGAGGGGTGTTCCACGATCCGAGGTGGAGAATCTTCCTGCCGTAGACGGGATCCTAGGAAAACAGAGAAAGAGGAAGACTTGTCAGGTTCAACCTTACATTTATGTAACAAACCGATTAACATAAGTTAATTAGCCAGGGGTGTCCACTCCTGCTCCTGTTGGGCCAAAATCTTACAGAGTGTAGCTCAATTGTGACAGCACATCTTTCTGTAAGCTTTTAGTCTTCCTGGAAACCTTGATTAGGTTGAAGTATGTAGCTCAACTGGGTTTCGAGCTAAACTCTTCAGGACAGTGGCCCTCCAGGAATTGGACTGGACACCCGTGGTCTTGGCAATCACAATCTAACATTTTGAATCTCTAAAGAACCTTTAAGATAGAAAATTAAGGTTTGAGTTGGGAAAATCTTAGTTACTTTCTTAAAACAATGCTTTATCTCTACTGCCAGTTGTTCACTGAGCATACAAAAGCAATGATCCTGAGCCAAGAAAAGCAAATGTCTAAAACACAACCCAGCTCTCTGATCAAGCAAACTAATTTAGGGTGCCACATAGTGAGCTGGCAAGCCATTGGGGACTTGCCCTCTGTGACAGAGAGGTTCAGGGGTTTAGACTCACACTGTGTTAAAATGCTAATCCCCTGAGCGTTCCCCTGCATGGCCCTGCATTTGGTATGGATAAAGCTAGAAGCCCACGCTAGGAGTCTGGCCCTTATGATAATAGATTGCGGAAAGAGCAGTATGAGCCTTAACCCTAGAGATAAGGAGCCAGAGGCCACCCTGCATTTACATCACTAAGGCACGGGCCAAAGAGGGACAAAAGCAGCCCGTGATCCCCCCAAACCCGACCAAAAAGAGATGCTAAGCCCAAGCCACTAGTGCTGCCATCAGATGAATGCTGTAAGCTTTCCACGCTTCAATAGCACACAACTAGCTTGGAAACAACCTTGAGATTGTAAATTCTTTTTTTTTTTTTTGATTTCTTTCATGGAATGGAATCGCTTAAAAGGAGTGACTGCAAAAGGGAGGGGTATATGATTTTTTTAATGCGTTTGTTGGTCTTTGTGGGGATCAGAAAACATACACTGTAGGCCCCATAATGACAAAGTTTCATAGAGAGAAATCTAAAAAAGGGAATTATGCAAGATTATCAACTGGACCAAGAAGATACATCTACAAATGAAGCACAATATGTTTGTTCATTTGCTTTTTCTATGCACTGCTACGGGCTAAACCTCCCGAGAGAGTAGCATGCTAGTATGATCAGCACACAGCTCTGTGCAGCTTTGTTTGTTTAGCACTGCTAAAACAGCTGCTCGCTAGCAATTTGTTCAACATAAACCACTGCAGAGAACAGAACGGACCTCCTACACTATGAGAGCCCCAGCGGCAGCAGCTAGCTTGAGCTGAAGGTGGCCGTGTCCTCTCTTGGGACGGCAGGTGTGCAGTGCTGATGTACAAGAGTTCACTGCAGTGCTAAACTCTTTTGGTTGCTGTATTGATCTGCAGTAAAAAAAGAGCATTTGTTTAGAGTTTTTAGGATCACTTCTTAATGCGATACCCACGATGTCTCTTCTGAACAGTTGTTTAAGGACACAGCATGGCAGAGAAGTCAGCTTGTTTGTTTGCATGCAAATATATTTTACAGAGTCTTAGTGTGCTCTAAAAGTTCATTCTCTCCCACAGTGCAGTACAGACTAAATTAAAGGAAGCGAGGACTCCCACTTCACCTAATTTGTGTTAATTCCTGCCATTTCCCTCTCATTGATTAGTGATCATTCCAGCTGTCTGCTGTCTTAAGTGGGGCCACACACAGGACCCAGAGCAGACTTGGGGATCACACAAGGGAATTGCTACTGACGGGGTGGGATCTTATCCTGTACCCTCCAGGTTTCATGTTTAAGTTGTGCTGCATGCTATGAAACCGAGCTCTGCTGAAGTTTGCAGATACACTGACTTGGTCTCTCTCACTGCCTCTTGCATTTCTTCTTCCCCCTCCCTCTTGGCAGTCTGCATCCCTCAAAACCTGAGATGTCAAACCTATTTAAAGTTGAGACACTGAGGTAAACTTGGGTGTATACATGCATGTTCTTCTGGATCTTATGATATTCAGAATCGATTTCCACCTACACACATTTTTTATGAATGAACACAATGTTTATAACATTTTGTTTATGACTGATGTTTATGTCCTGCTTACAGCAATCAGAAACGAGTTCATTTTGATGTTGTAAGTCACTAAATTAACAAACCACAAATTAACATTATGACATTGATAAATGGGGTGAGTTGAGATAAGATGATGATGGGGGGACCATGTACACACGCACATATTAACTGCTATCTCACTGGAGCATCTGTTTAGCTTCTAATCGACAGCCAATGGCAGAGACTTTTACATGACTGAGGTGAATATGCTTGCACTTGCCATGCGATTCGATTTTTATTAGTCTAATTTCTTTTAATCCAATTTGTATTCCAATCTGCAACCTCTAATCGTCTGAACCTTGAGGCACCATCTGCGCGCTGTATTTTTTTCTTTCATCTTTTTATCCAGGGGGAAATTTTGCTCAGCAGATGCTTCTAAAATTGTG
The DNA here is from genome assembly GCF_003368295.1 of Carassius auratus. NCBI lineage: Eukaryota > Metazoa > Chordata > Actinopteri > Cypriniformes > Cyprinidae > Carassius > Carassius auratus. Next base: position 20,801 of record NW_020527862.1, read on the forward strand.
TTTTTCCCTGTTAAGTAAGGGACAGAAAGAAATATAAGAACAGATAGATAAATCGATAAAAGGGAATACTATTTGCATCATAGCATAAATGGAGCCAATTCTTTCCGACTAGGTACTAGGTGGTGGTATCTAACTAAAAGTTTTAATTCTATTAACTTAACTAGTATTGAGCAAGAAATATACAGCTACATTTTTTATTATACAGCTACATCTTTGTATTACAGCTTTTTATTATGCTATATATTTTGAAACCCCAATACTGTTTTTTTTTTTACCTCTACAGATATACAACAGGTAAACACTGCTGTTTTCCACTCTTGAAATTGTAAAACCAGTTTTTATAGTGACCACTATAACCGGGTCAATCATACAGGCAGACATCCATCCATCCACACACATACACTCCATTACCCCTAACACACTTGTGGATGTAGCACATGAAAATGAAAAAGTAATTTTTTCTATATTTTCTCCCATCAGCAGAGTAAGCCACTGGCAAAGTCAATTCATTTCCTTCCCACTCTCTGTCTCTTTGTTTCCCCCTCTCTCTCTCTTCCTGCTGCCCTCTCTTAATGCGATCATTGCTTGTTGTACAATCAAGTGCTCTTGGCCGCCTGGGAGAGTGCTCTTTACCATGTCTCTGAGCGCACACAATTCAAAGAACCATTTCCTCTTCCTTTGGACCCCCCAGCCAGCCCACACACACACAAAGACATATATGCATATGCACACACATTTGGACTGGGGAACGCACACATGATGCATGGAAATCCGTGCAAGAAACTGTTGACATTCCAATCGAGTTTTATTCATGCATTTATAATCATTCTCGATATGACATATATAGCACTGATGCAATTTATAGCCATCCATTTTCCAGAAAGTAGATTTTAGTAGAAAATATGCAAGTAAAAAAAATGGAAAGTGCATATTCTTCTTCCACCTTATCTAAGTTTCCTAAAGCTTGTCTTCCTCTCCTCCTCCTCGCCATATGCAGCCTACAGAATCAGTCGAGGAGGAGGATGTGTTTTCTATGGATGAGAAAGCCTAGAGGGGGTGAACTGTCATGTTAGTCATTGTTTACAGGCTGGTTGAGAACAATAGCTCACTTGCAGAACCTCCCTCTTGTCTCCTGCATGGCGAGAGGACTAATTTCATCCTTGTACATATTGTGCCAACCCTTAATGGATGGAGGAGGACAGAAATATCCTGCTGCTGAGCCATCCACAGCACATTTCCATAAAGTGCTCTTCATCTCCTTACTATAGGAGTCATAGCATCTCCTCACCCACAAACAGGACCTCTTAAATCTCAAAATGAATTTCTAAGACACCAATGAGAACAAATGGAGACTAAATCACAACTCTCCTGAGATCCAGGAAATCACACACAAATCTACTCAAGAGTTTCAGAAAAGATCTCAAACTCTGCTCAGATCAGTTCCCAAATTATATAAGCTTCCCTACATTTACATTTTCCCCCAAGGGTTTTTAGGAGAAACATCTGATACTTCACAGAAACATAACTGAGAACCATGAAAGAGCAATAAAACCTCAGAGCAATAAAATATTCTTCTGGGCTCATATGACCACGTATGCCACCTCCATCATTCTTCTATTAGCTCTGCCACGCATTTATTCATGTGCAAAGCAGAAGGCTGGAGAGCTTTGATGATCTTCTTCCTAACTATTTTTTACGGGTTCCCCTGAGATTCATCAGCCCACCATTCAAATCAATAGCCAGAGCTTCTACCACCCACTAAAGCAAGGCCAGGAAGCCCCCAGAAGATGCATCCCTTATTGTGTGTGTGTGTGTGGAGCTGTGATCAGAGGTTACCACAGGCAACGTCCCAATGGTGTTCTAATTACACTGTTCCATTGGCAGTAAATAAAAGGCAAGGAAAGAGGTCACCATTAGACGAATGGTTATCTCATGATTTTGATGCGGATTAACGATAATTAAATTAGTATGCGCTTGAAGGAACGTCATATAGACAATCATTTATGGTTCACTGAGCATACATATGAGAAAATACCTTCCTTGTTTTTTATTTATTATATTTTGAGTAGCAGAAAATAAAGTTGAGACTGAAAGAATGGGGTCAAAATGGCAGTGACTAAATATCTATCCATCTATCGATCGATCGATCGGTCGGTCTGTCTGTCTGTCTAAGACTTTTTAAGCATTTAAAAAAAAAATAATAATTCAAACATGGCATGTTTTTACAAACTTGTCATTTCTTTATAAAAATAATTGCATTAATTTATTTGAACCCTGATTCATTTTAAGATCTGCAGTTCTGCATCCTGTTTGCTATATCAACACTGTTTCAAACCACATCCCTGTTCTCAGTCTCAGTCAGAAACAAAGTGAATTTGCTCTGAAAACTTAGCAAACACACAAACAAACATGAAAAACTGAAATGCCGGCAGGCTTTGAGTTTTATGGAAGCCCTTTAACCCTGATACTGGTTATACTTCAATTCCAGGCCTCTGGAAGTTCTCTCTTCGAGATGAATATCTTCACTCAGGCTAGTCTGACAGCGACTCGTTCATCATGTCATCAGTGGAAAATATAAAAATGTCTGTGGGGAAACAGGGATGATATTACTAGATGCTTTCAGATATAGCTCTGAATACACCGATGGCACAACCTCGCACAGACAGGAACGTCCTTGAAGATTCATCATGTCACCATCTGTCACCATACACACATATAAAGCCTATCATCCAGAGTCTTACAGAGCCCTGGATGCACAATAACTTCAAGTTTTAAGTCTTGAAAACTTATCTCAGATGGAATTGCATAACATATACACAAACAAACCCGCAGTAAACCTGAGCAGTGCGGTATCTGACCGGTCTCCATCTGCACAGACATACACGTGGAGAGCAACAACAAGAGAGCCTGATTATTCCAGGAAGCCTATATTCCTCTTCAAAAAAAAGGGAATGTTTCCAGATATTGCCTTCCTATATATCTCGCTCTCTTTTACACACACTCTTCCCCTGCAGTGAGTTATTGACTTTGTATCAGTGTACGCTTCCTGAGTCCGCTTCTGTGGTGAGATATAAATAGATCCAACTAAAGGAATGAGAATTTAATAATCAGAGATAATGGCTTTGTACATATTTATATTTCAGCCGCTTCTACTTCCTGTCAAGATGTCTCCTTCGTTCCCAAATCTTTCCCCACACCTCTAAGTTCTCCTCACAGGGTAAGAGTTCACTTTCCCTCCATCTCCGTCTGCCACTTTCTATCAGCAGTCGTCCCTCTATCGCTCTTTTCCATCAGGAAATGACCTGTCAGGGCCTTGAGAGAGTAAAGGAAAGGCATGGAAGACAGAATTCCACGTTCAGAGGAGGGGGCAGCAACCTCCAGAAACTCCTTTTTATCCTTTCACTCGCTTCTTTCTTCTGCATTCACATCAACTCTCTTGTTTTGTCTCAGGCTGATGAATCGATGCAAGGAATCTAAGGCCTGGCCTTTATGATGGAGCAAGTGTGATGTTTTCAGGGATGTTAGGCCTACTGTTTGCACATTTATTAGATGTGGTGCAATTCAGAAAAAAAAAAGTAATAAATAAAATAAATAGCACACACCTTTTGTCAATAAATCACACAATTTGAGCTATCATTGCATTTCACCATCGTCCAGGTTGAGCTGTAGTTTAATACTTCTGTTTAGAGAACTGAACAAAGCCGCGACTCATCAACCAGCCATAGTAAATAACTGCTAAAGAAATGATATGTGTGCAGATGATTCTCTACTAATAGCCAAACAATATTTTTTTGCGTTGCTTTCCGCATTGGTTGAAAGCCCTTGTTATCATGCGCTTTTTGTACATATTTATTCAATATCTATTTAACATGCTAGGATTGTCTTGTAAAATAATGTGGGTCAGGTCAGCGTGGACGCTTTGAAATGAGCTCCCGCAGGTGTGAGTTTGTTTGACTTTGTGAAAATATTGTGGTGCCGGGTCTTTTATAACAGCATGTGTGTGCTAACATCAGAGCTATGTAGGGCTTTGTGTGTGTGCATACGCACCCACACCCTAATGAACACGCACACACACAGGTGTTCTGCGGCATTCCTCACTCATTCTTTGCATCCTGGTGACGGCTGATCTTTGAACGGCTCTAAAGAGCAAAGACGGCTTTGTGGAGTTACATAAAAAACGGTATGATTGTCTCCTGACATACAGTAATGTCTTTAGTATACCTCACAGTTCATGGTCCAAAGTCAAAAGAGCGAAAAATAAATAAACCCTGTATGCGTTTGAAGAGAACTAAAGAAAGGTGGCCACATTAGTCACTAGAGTTGAGAGAAGGCAGTTTTACTGTGGAAGATGTGGGCGGCCGATGTTAAACACATGGGCATGTCACTGACTTGGCTGCAGTCTGTGGCCGCTGGTCCCAGCTGAACTGAGGTATAGACTGCAGGTATAGTGAAAGATACAGTGAGCCTGGAAGGCAAGTTAATGAAAAGCTTGAGCCCTGGGATCAGCCCAAGTCTCTTTTAGTAAGCCAAAGCAGGTCCAGTGAGATTCATTAGTCTCATTTCATAAAAGGCTTAATCTGAACATCTCTGCAGAGGGTAAAGAGAAGAGCTTTTTAGTTTAAGTCAGTTAAAGGTCTGTAGGGGTCTGCTCTACATGATAAGAACTTTATATTTATGGTAAGACAAGAACCTATATGCTGAAACCAAGAGTAAATAGGCTTAAAAAGTGATTATAGTATATCTACAAAAGTATAAAAAGTACAAAGTTGATGTTTTAAAGAGCAGTATTGCATTTTATAAATGGAAGTACTCCGGGAATTCTCGCCATTTTCCACATAGATTCAGCTGATGACTCTGTGTGTTGTTAGCCATGTCGTATTCATGACAGATGCGATGCCTTATCAAACTCACCTCAGCTATGTACATGAAAGGTCATCAACAGACTCAGGTAACCAACAAATGTCATGCCTGAACCTCACATGTACTCTGCCCAGGAAACCAAGAGTTGTTTGCTGACAGAAAACACGAGTTACTGATATCATTACTTGGAAAACTTTGCCACTAATAACACTGCAACGATGTTTTCAAAACTGAATAGCCACAAGAAACTGTGTCTGACCCCAAGTAACAGTGTATTTACAAGTAACTGAAATGGACATCTACAATTACGACTTTTGATAATATATCCAATCAAGCCAGTTTCTAAACCTCAGTAAGCCTCGGCTTTTAATCGTGAACTGGACAGATAAACCACTGAATTTAAATATACAATCCTAAATCTAAACCTATAATTTAGACTGTTAAATGTGCTTAACTTCACAAGTGTTGTACTACAACCCTAAATGTCAACCTACAAAGCCTTTTCCATTCCTGACTGAAACTAAACTTGCCTCAAACTCATAACATAAACTTCCTTATTCAGCAAAGTTATAAAATCTCCTCAGTAAAACTTTCTTTGTGATAATCAAAAGGCCTGGTCTTGGGCCCACAGCGGGCGGTCTGAAGCGCAGCCGTGATGCATGAGAGTGAAGGTGGCAGCGTGGAAGGTTTTATACACTGCCCTGCACTGCTTCTCTCTGCATTACTGCCCTGACGCGCATGACGGATGCGCTTTGGAGTGCCGGGCAGTCTCTCTGTCTTCAGTTGCTCCACTGCGGCTGAGCCTCATCCATTTTCATGACCGACAGAGCTGCTTTTAATCTCACTGTCTTCTCTGCAGTGTCTCATACGCATCAGGCACAGGCTGGAGCGAGTTCCAGACCAAAGGAAAAAAAAAAAAAAAAAAACAGCTCTGGGATTTGATTATTCTGAAAAAACAGCGTTTGCTGAATTTCATTTAAATTCTTTATCTGGGCTTTACCACTCTCTCTCTGTGTGTGTGTGTGGGTTCCTCTTATCTGTTTGTGTTATGTTGTGTTCGGTCATTCAGCCTTGACACAGATCCTTTCTTATCTAAGTGCTGCCAAGAGACAAGTAAACGAGGGCAAGGTGAAGCCAACAGATGAAAGAGCAAATGACACTTTCTCAAACATGACTTTGTGGACTGAAGAAGTCAGTGGATTGTACAAACTGTGTTCGGTCGAGTCTGTTGACTGTCAAAGAGAGAGAAAGATAAAGGCCAGGCCGTTATCTCCAAAGAACGATCTCTAGCCAGAGAAATTGTCTCGAATACTTATCGCACTGTAGTTTCCTTTTTGGACTGCCAGTCTGGGTCTAGGAAACTAGGGAAAGTGCATACCCAGTGCTTCACAGAGGGAAAATCTGAAACTTGGTTCATTCGCTTTTGTTTATTCACATTAAAGACCAAATGAATTGGCTCAACAAATCAAGATTTCTTTAGTATTTTTGATAATTTGGACAGACTTCAACAGATCAGATTAGGAGACCAAGTGGCCTGCCAGCTTTGCCAGGCTGGGAAACAGTCTAGACCATCAACCTAGCTCAGGAAGGTTTTTTATTTTTATTTTTTTATGTATATTTGATCTTGTTAGCAAGTATGGTGAAAAATATTACATCAGTAGAGTCTTCAGGACATTTCTGCACATCGTCACTAGTTATAAAAGCTTCAAACTGAAATGACCGTGTCAAATAGTGTTCCTGTAGCTCAAGTGGTAGAGCATTGCGTTATCAAGGGGATTCGATTCCCCGGGAACACATGATTGGTAAAAATTGATAGCCTGAATGAACTGTAAGTCGCTTTGGATAAAAGCGTCTGCTAAATGCATAAATTTAAAATATGATACAGGATCAAAGCTAAGATTCTAACTGGGGAAAACACCTGACAGCAACCGGAAAGCAATTGTAAATTCTTGTGTTGTATTAGAACCACACGGTTTGCTTGAAGGTCTAAGAGTTTAACTAAACCTTAGACACAGAAATCAGGCCACACTGCGTCATTTTCTAATCCCAAAAACAAATGAAATGTCTAACAAAAGAACAGAGACCTCACTCCAAGTCTCACGCCACTGCATCGTCTTTCTAGAAAATGTCATAGGCATGCTTGACTGAGAGCGAGCCAAGCAGATGAAAACGTTTTGGTCTCATCCCCCTGAAGCTCTTTTCCAACTCTAATGTATATAATCTCCTCACTTTGTGCTGCTTGTGACATTTCCCTTGAGAGAAACCGCTAAAATACAGCTACTCCACTGCATTGCATTCCCGATTCAACAGCCACCTTCAAATGTCATTCATCCATTCTCACATTTACAGCCATCGGTGATGCAAATCAACAAAATTACTGTCAACAAAATCTGTGAAGGAGAGAAATATGTCTTGTTCCTGTGCCGTCGCACTTCCTTAGGTTGAGTTTGGAATGATGTAGCATTTGTTGCTTGCAAATAAAGTAATTATCAATTATAAGATGGATTTGGCTGATTCTCAGAGGAGGAAGAGGCTGGTTTAGGATAGGATGTTTAAGTGATACTCTAAGTATAGCAGCAGTTGTGTAATACTATCCAGCCTCCCATGCTTAGATACTCAATGCTCTTACAACAATGTCAGCAAAGTGCCCACATGCTGACCCCCGACTTTAACCCTCATTATAGATTCCCTACACCCTCTGCTCTCTCTTTGCTCGCCTATCATCTCCTCTCTCGCTCCAGCTACATCACATTCTTTCTCCGAGAGCCCATCCTTGTTTTAATCTGCGTGCTAAACTGAGAAACAGTCACACATCTTCACATGCACAAACACTCCCTGACTCCAGTGTGGTTGCTTTGTGGTTTTGAGCCGCGTACGCGTCATTACCACAGGCCTCTCTTCGAAAATGAGGCACAATTATGACAGCGATGCATCACAGTCTAGCCAACTAGTGCAGAACAATTCCATTTAAACCCAGCTTTCATGATGTCTCATTCGTAAAGACCCCAAATCAGACCCACCTCGCAACTGCAAGTTTAATTACAGATCACATTCAGTTACGTCAAGTCTGTTCATATAATTGGTACCATCAAACACACTATGAATATAAAAAAACTGAAACTTCCAAATGATTTAACATCCATAACGACCCAAATTATCTTACATGCATCCCTGCCAGACTTTCAAATCAAATATCAGTAATGTCAAAGTTGCAATCAGAAGTCTCAATATGATCTGAAACCTTTTTTTTTTTTTATGAAATTATTTTTCTGAAACCAAACGATCTAAATTCAGGTACATTTCCTAAGGAATTTTAGGACAAGCTACAACTCCGTGAACTATCAAGCTTGTCTCTGTTGTTTCTCCTAAAATGATTAGGAGGTAATCTAGATATGTCAGTAAAGCATAAGAGAAAAAAAGGAGCAATCTCTAAGCAATCAAAGGTTTCTCTCGTGTTCATGAGTACCACACTGACATTTTGTTGCCGATGTATTACCTACAGTTATACATTTCTCCTTGCCTCTTTCAATCATGACTCGCAGACACGTATACTCTAGTCTTGGTTTTAGTTTCTCCTGACACTGCAGAACTGAAGCTTCAGTGTGCAGGCAGATACACCGCGCATCTTTAGAGCAGACCCACAAGGGACCGATGACAGGTGCACATCTCCTCACCTCCACCAGGGGAGCTTGGGAGTGGGGCATTGTCTTGTTCTCTGCTCTTGTTTATGAACACACTGCTAAAAGTAGCAAAATTAACCATGGGATCAGACCCTGGATAATAGCAGAAAACTGGGACGTGGGAACGTAGGGGCAAAAGCATTGAACCTAAAGCTTCAAGGACAAAATACTGCAACCAAGGAGTAAGCATTTATGCTATACTGTATCTTATAACATCTACTAGGTTTTTGCATTTTCTGAAGAAACAAGAGAAAAGAGTTGACCTAAGACTCTATGATTCAAGCCCCTTCATCAATTTAAGTCTATGCATTTTTTCACCCATACTAGAAAAAAAAAAAAAAAAAAGTCAAATCGGACTAGCACAATCGCTAAAGATCTTCAAAACTGGAATAAAATGTCTCAGTCTTGCAGACTAGCTGCGTCAAAGCAACATCAAACAAGAAGAACAACAACTATGAACCCCAAAAACTCTTCTCTACCAAGTCTCCATTCATACCCCTCCCTCCCCGAGCAGCATTAATCACCGTGGCCCTGAACAGAACTAAATGTCTACGGTCATTCAAGCCCAGGACAGCTTTGTTACACACACAGCCTTTTCTGAATGCATCTCCACAGCCTTTTTTGTCTGCTTGGAGAGGGCTGATCCTCAATCTCAGCTCCTCCTTCCACCAGAACGGCCGGATTACCTCTCACAGACCAGTCGGACAGGGAGAGAGGAGGGTTCTGGAGCAAACCGTTCGCCGGGGTGATTCATGGGCCCTTCTAGAAAGACCTTCACCCCTCTTACCCTCCAAAAACTAAGGGCCATGCCTTCAACCAATGCCTAGCAACCGGCAGCTGGGGCGCAACAAAAATGGGGAAGGACATGGAGTTTCTGAGCTGAATTGGGCTAGACTAGCAGGCTCCATGGTAGATACAGGGACAAAAACAGGAGACAAACAACAAGACAAGTGCAGAAGCTGGATGGACAATGGCAGAAGCTGTAGCCTGACTCAGCCCCTCATCAGTCACTGTAACATCTACCGGCCTTATTCCCTTTAAAGAGTTCAAACAAAAACCCAAGCAAACACTGTTAAGTGCGAAACTGGGATTTTGGACAAAGGCACTCTTGACACAGCTAATGTAAAGCGTGTGACTGACTCAAAGACAAATATGAACTGTTCACATCATGAAAAGACCCCAAATACAACCCACGCCAACTCCAAGTGCAGTTTGCCTCATCTAAACACACCATACACTTAGATATATTAACTGTATTCTCTTAAGATACAGACTTAATGGTTGGACACACCAATCTGACTACATCAAGTCATTTGTTTCACACCATTTACAATATCTTCATTAGCGAATAATTAAAAAGCTCATTGCCCATTACTGGTATAGTTATGATATACAGTATATACCACCAAATAGACAAGCGATTGGCTTTCAAACTCCATTTATGATCATGATCTATACAACAAAACGGAGCAGTTTAGGCAGTTTAGGGAATGCAGAAAAAAGATATGAACAGATGTTGGGAAATAAACATGCTGTTTCAAATGTTACATAAATCAGATATAAGCCTCTGTGAGTTTTACTGGAATAATAATCATTATGTAATATTTTAAAAAGCAGAACGGACTAAGCAAGATGTTAAAATGAAACCAAACACAGAGATATCAGAAGATGCAACTAATAGCACCAGTTCAGAAGTTAATAACCATATTGAAAGCTCTTTAGAATTCAGTGCAGACTATTGTGTCTAGAGTAATTCAGAGGTTCAGTTGATTGTTCCTTACTCTTGGACAGATGAAATCTCATTCTGGATCATGTTTGTACATTATATCCATTTCATTTCAAAAACAAATTTCAATCTTATTTTAATCTCAAAGTATCAGTTTGTCATTCTTAAATCCTATGTTTCTCATTTGGGGATCATATGTGCAATCTTTGCGCCACGCCTTGCGCATCCACTGATGCTTTTCACAGCAGGTGTCACCCACATTCTGAGACTACCGCGACTGTGGCACCTGCTGTGGAAAGCACTGGTTGGTACCTAACCACACTGCTTTAACGCTGGAGTTATAAACATGGACTACAGCATAAGTTTAAAACATTTGATGATAAATCATACCAAACAAGTATTTCCCCCAATCCAAGTACAAATAATTCTTCACACACATTATGCACAGCAACAAACATAACATTTTTACTCGGACTAAAATTAAATTTACTTTGCCATGTGATGCCTGAAAAAGTGTCGCTCCTACCGTACAATGAAAATATTTTTGTTGTGAAACTAATAGAAATGAAATAAGATGATAATAATAATGAAGGAAAACTTTGTAAGGGTGAATATAGGGTTAATTACCCATTTAGTAGGGTGATACGCGAACCGCAAAGTCTCAGAAAACTCAAAACATATTTTCTCCTTAGCTAAAGCGTTCTATTAGAAACGAGGATAAAAAGTAACTCACCATCCACTTGGTTAAAGCATAGTAATCCACAGAGTAAAAGGTGTGTTAGAGGACTCATTCTGTCATAGTCCACATCCACCCCACACCTCAGATCTCAAACACCGGACAAGTTTCTCCTCTTTTAGTTTTTGGAGTATGTTGGAACTCTCAGTAGCTGCTCAGATCCAGCTGATATGTCAGATGAGTATTCGCTGGGCTCATGGTGTCTCTTTCTGGATGAGGAATGAGAGCCACGCGCACCAGTGAGGACTGAACTAGTGTCTGTCAGCCCGTGGGTTATACCATGCCTTATACCAGCTTTTGATTTCTGTCCTAACGGGACTACAAAACTGCAGAAGCGAGTCAGGAACAGCAGAGAGCACGCGTTAAGACAGATGCGGATCTGTCCAAACGCGCGTGGAAAGGTTGCGGGCTCAGTTTCCTTCAACCGCTTCTGAAGCACCTTACAGATCGCTTCCACGACCCTCTCCGGTGTTTAAATTTTAAATATGTCTTCTCGTTTCATTACACTTTTAACTCCGCGTCCAGAAAGCCGCTCCAAAGTTCCGTGGCGCGCCGTTAAATCCAGCGTAAATCGGTCGGGGTGGCGCTGGCCCCGTGCGATCGCTCTCTGTGAGTCTACACTAGAGTGAATGTGATCAGTCTTGGAAAGGGCGAGAGCTCTGCAGCGCTCCTACAGCTCCATAACTGACACCCCTGTGCGCACAGCTCCCGGGCCGAGCCAAGACTGACGCTCACGCTAGAGGAAGAAACAGCGAGGGGGAGGAGAGCGGGAGGAAAGGAGGAGGAGGAGGAGGATGTTGTGGGCAGAGGTGGCTGGGGAGCGCTCAAAGCTTCTCGCCGATCTTGGCTCACAGCTTTGGTGTTATCCACAAAGTTGACCCACAGCGCCATACGATCGGCACCACACCAAACGAAAAGACAGTTTAGGACCACCAATGATATATATATATATATATTATACAAAATATTTAACAAAATTAAAATAAACTGATACAATTATTATTATTTATATTTACAATTTTAATTTGAATTTATTCCTTTTAAATAACTGCTAAATCTGGGAAATTGCCTATAAAATATGTATTATATGATTTGTATTATAATTGTAATTTAGATTTTTTTAGATTACAAAACAACAATTATAAAACAGTTATACAAGATATATACAGTCAATATAATAAAATTGGAAATATATTAAATTAGAATTTTGAAACTATACTTTCAGATAGATACATAGATGGATAGATAGATAGATTCTGCAGAGCGGAAGACCATCGTTCACTGATACATTATCTTCTAGTCTCAGCTCTAAGACTGTATAATTGGTTTCATTAAAATTTGATGGGCTGTCCTGCATAAGGTGGATAATACTGAGGAGGTCAAACACACAAATCGCATTTCCTGAGAAGGAATTAACTTACACACTGACGTTAAATGTAATTTTTACGGCCAATACAAACAAATAAATGCAGGTTTTCCTCTTCTTCTTTTTTTTTTTTTTTAATTTGAGAGCCAGTGTCAGGCAGGGTGAATAAATGCTGTGAACTGTGCCGCAGCTCAACCGCGCACGAGCAGGGGCTTGTGTTTGCAGCTCCATCCGAGCGTGGACGCACTGGATGCCGCCTGGCTGCTTTAATCCGCCTGCTTTGTGTGGACGAGTCTATAGCGCCCCCTAATGGTATAGTGAAACACAGATCCGAATCAAACAAAGACCTCTGAGCTTTCATAGTTCCAAATATCAGATGCCAGAGAAACCCAAGAACCAATTTATAAGAATGTTAATCTTAAAAATATATTTTTCAAACAAGCAAGCCAAAGGATGCACCAATAAACAAATAAACAATCAATAAAATCCAATATTCAGATCCAAATGGGTTTTTCAGTTTACCTATACAATATCCTCACCACATTCCCATTTATAATCATTTGAGAACCTTTCACTCTTATGAAAATTAACTCCGATATTTCCAGTTACATTACTCATCATGCTAAATTTTCTAAAATACAACTTTATTTAACACCAGCATGCTTAGAAATGTATAGAATAAATATACATAATATGTATGTTTGTGTGCTGTCAAATGATTAATTATGATTAATCACATCCAAAATAAAGGTTTTTGTTTACATAAACACAGTGTGTGCTGTGTTTATTTATCATATATATATATATATATATATATATATATATATATATATATATATATATATATATATATATATATATATATATATATATATATATATAAACACATGCATGTATATATATTTAGTAAAATATGTTGTTTATGTATGAAATACATTTATATAACATCTAAAATGTAAAAATATATTTTATAAATGCATGTATGTATATATACATACACACACCTTTATTGCAATTTGATTGGCAGTTACAAAAAAAAAAAAAATCACCATTGTGACGTACAGTCATAATTACCTTTTTTATTAATTCATTATGTAATTGAATTTTACAGATAAAGGACACATTTCACACTTTTTTCCTTAGTCCGGTTCTAGTTAAAACGTGTGTAGTTTAATTGAATTCAAGCATATCTAGAATAAAAGATGCTTTGAATTCGGCGTGAAACCTTGAATCAATAGCAGTCAGTCCTGAGGCACTAGGGCCGATAAAAGCAGACCTGTAAATTCATCAAACAAGGCCTGACTCCTCAGAAGAGCGGTTGGACTTGTGCAGGCAACACTGGGGCTTGATTCCCTGCACGAGCGGGATGCTGGAATCCCCCGCTTTCAAACTGATTTCTGACATCAAAGCAAAATAAAAGCCCTTCTGTGGAAATCATTCAAAAACAGACACTTAAAAACAAATATCTGTTCTTCTCTCATCCCCTTCTTTCAACTGCTCTCGCTCATTTTTCCAAACTCCTGCTGCATTTCATACACACACACACACACACCTTTGCAGTGTTATCACAGTACTTCCTTTAAAAAGAGGGCTCTCAGTAGGTACTTAATGATAGCTTTGACTTGCAGAAGCATTTTCCAGCTCTTCTGTTTGTTTGTGAGGCGACATGTTGGAGCTTGTAAGGCTGCTGCAACATTTAGTTTGCGATGAGTGCTGTCAACAAGCCGGATCCAACAATCTTTTTGATAGTTTAATCCATGCGTGTGAGTCTCCCGATGAATGGGAATGTATTATTCCTTTGTCAGCCCAACCACTAGTAACGCAGTTAGCTGCTATAGAATGGGACGCCACTAAATCGCTCCTCTGATATGACATCACATTTCAACTGTATGACTGTACAGGGAATGAAAACGCACAAAGTTCAAAACATGGACACCCTGTTACATGACGGTGCTTCTGATAAAGCCGCTTTGTAAGACCAATACTATTTCAACAAATGTTGAGAAAAGGCGTGCTATTACTTTTCTAATTTTTTTTTAAAGATGACAAAATATTCTGAAACAATCCATAGAAAATATCCCTTCAGACAGCAAGCGTCCTGTCAGCAACACAAAAAGAAAGAGAGAGAGAGAGAGAGAGAGAGAGAGAGAGAGAATTTTAAAATGTAATATACTTTAATGCAGTTTAAATGCAATTTATTCTCACAATAGCAAGGCTCATTTTGGAATCCTAAAAAAAAAAAAAAATGAGAGAAAATTAAATAAGTCAGAGCTTCTTAATATAAGCATATACAGTATGAGAGAGAGACACTGTGTAATAACTATTTCTTAATGACAACAGCAAATAATAAAAATAAATAAATAAATAAATACTACTTGGGTGGAGCACACAAAAAAAAATAGTTATGTGTATGTTCAGCAGTGTTTATGTGCAAGAAACCCATCTAAAGAGTATATTAGGCCTGTATGTGATGTCGCACTGAGAATGCTGCTCTACACATCCATAAACATTGCATGTCTCTGCTTTATGGCTGATGAAAGAACTCGATTTCTCCCTCCATATCTCAATCTCCCTTGTTATATCTCCATTCTAAATCTATCCACTGTATCCCCATATCTTGAAAGGTAGCCCTGTCTCTGTAGGGTGCTAAATATTGGCTGAAAGTGGATTTATTTTAATTAAAAAGAAGAGATGTTTACCCAAGCCTGAGAGACACTGCAGAATCAGACGGTGGTGTCGGGGTGACCAAAGGAAGTGTATACGACCAGAGCACCATATCGTCCATTACACATTAGCATTACCTCTTTCTTGCACACCAATAAGAAAAATTAAAGATGCTTATATGAATGTGCTTCTTAGTGACGTATTAATTTCAATTTATAAGCTTGCATTGAATCTACAACCACAACAGATGCACAGTATCCTCAATTCCACACAATTACGCAGCTTTCCCGTCCCACTTATTGAAGGAAGTGCTGAAATCCCATGTGGACCTACTAATGACTTTTTGTTTATATGGTTTATATGTCTGAAAGCATTCACATTAATTCCTACCGTTACCCAGCCAATCAAACCAAAGAGGCATAAAACGAAACGAAACGTATTACATATTCGCATTACATCGAATGGTGAAAATGCAAATTACCTCAACAAAGGCTTTCAAAAGAGCTTAAAAGCAGCAAAATTACAGCACACTGTCAATCACGAGAAATAACCCGAGATTAACATTCATATGGTTGAATAAAATCTTCGCTATTACAAGGGCACGCTTTTCATCCGAGCTCACACACGTGAACAAATCCACCTCCCACATCAAATTATCCCTCTTTTCCTCTCGCTGTGCCCTTCTCTCCATCATCTCCCACGCCACAATGGCCACCAGTGCTCTGCCACATGCTCCAGACCTTCGTTTGTTTCCACCTAAACCTATCAAGCGCCTAGCGCTGTCAACTCATTTGGCCAATTACAGCTGTATAATCTGATCAACCCACATCATCTATCAGGACCCTCCATCGGTTTTTGTCTGTGGACCATCTGCTGAGGGAACCCAAAGGAAGCTGAGGTACCGTGCACCTAAAGAGGTCAGATCATTCTGCTCCTGATGGACTTGACTTTTGCTTTTGCTTTTTTCTGACATTGACATGCAGTGATGAATCAATGCTGGCGATATTTCTTGTGAAAAAAAACAAGTGTTTGTTCTTGGAAAATTGTAAAACATTTCAGAAAACTTGAATCAAGTGTATGTTTTTAGAAAATACCAAACGTCAATTATAAAACAGATAGCTTTCATGCTAAAATAAACAGAATGCAAAGTTGCCACTTGAATTTGCTTAATAAAACAACATTTTCAATTAAAATGTATGTCTTTATTCCGTAGAAACATTTTTACAAAAGCAATATGACATCTGATGCCATTCTTCAGTATATTTCAAATCTTTTCATGAATAAACTGAACGTTGTGTTTAACAGTGCCCTTCAGCCATATTCAATACAATACGTTATACAGTAATAGCCTGTCCTCTTAAACATATCGCTTAAATGACTTAATCATCAGAATGTAAACGTGTAGTTTCTGGTGGACAGCACTGGTTTGGACCATAAGGCCAGTGATTATGTAAGGTTTAAATTAATTATAGGACCTTAAGGTCTCATCATTAATCTTGATAAAGGATCGGATAGAGTCTGAGTCTGCTCTACTCTCTCGTCTCTTTCTTAACTCGATCTCTCTTTTATTGCCTCTACAGCAGCTCAGAAGTGTGTCTGGGATTTCCTCATGAGTGTAACCTCTATTTGGTCTTCCCTAAAGACAAAACTGATCTCCAAGACTCATTTGATGTTTAAACCACACAATTCTGATCAACTTTATGAAGTTTGTCATTTTATATTTATTTATTTTAAATGAATGAGTGATAGTCTTCTTCAGGTAAGCTTCATTAGCAGTGGGTTATACTAGATAATCATGCAAATGATTTCAGGTTCCTCTCTAGAGCTTCTGATTTGAATGAATATTAAAATAATATAAAACAAACAAAAATACATTGCATACTGTATACCTCCCCCTCATTTCTTGCAGCTCCTTATACCTGATGAAAACATGCAGTAGGGGTAAAAAATAAATGTGAGAAGGTTTTGGAAATCTTTGGAAATTTTTCTTCATTAAAAATGTAAATAAATAAATAAATAGTGATGTGTCTGGCAGTCTGATTATTGCTGCTTCCACCGAAGCACAAGATCCTATTTGGATCATTGTCAAATCATGCTGGAGAAATTCTGAAGAGCATGCAACTCGCTACTACAGTTGTGTGCAATTACATTAGAAAAAAAAAAAACTGCATAATAGAACCCTTTTTACTAGTGGTCTCAGATCTTGGGACCCCACTGTACATGTTTGCTCTCCTGCATTCAAATACACATGAATGGAAGTGAATGGATTACTAATTCCAGGCCCTATTAACAGCCAAAAATGAAATGCATAAAGCCTAAGCATTGTTTTTCCTGATTAATACAAACCACACATGCCCTCTCATCATAATGTTGCCATCTACACACAAACAATCCATGTGATCAAGCACAGCAATTGAGTAGGTCACTGTTTTTACTAGCTAGCGCTATAACAATGCAGAACAATGAAGACACGAGACTGAAATGACGAGCTCTCAGAGTCCATCATCCTGATTAGCACATGCTTCCATCACAGCAGATAACTGTGACACGAGTTTAGTGTTTGCACATGCAAATCAAGCACTGCACGGCCGATTTTGTCATTAGCAATAATTAGCATGGAGGTGGCTGCCAATCAAGACAGCACGACCAGGTGCGAGATTGTCGTGTTGCGCTACGGATGTTACACTATTCTCTAGTTTCCAAAAAGTGGGAGTCGACACAAAACGCTCCTAATTTCTATTCCCGCCTACAGGCATTGGACTACCTACACCCCTTTTTCGGTTTGCAGTATGGATCGCGAAACAATTCCCCAGTCTCTTCTAATTCATTTTACCTTAGCAAAGCACAAACATTTATCAAAACCACTGGAATTGAAAGACGCAGAGGGACAGGCTGCGACCGAGATATAAAACAACGGCGTGGGTAATTTGGGACTTTAATTCGTCCCGGTGAGTGAGGGCTCAGATATTTAATTGTGTGGCGGGTCAGGGGGGTACGGAGAATCCCATCAGTCACAGTCAGGTGTTAAAGCCGAACAGGGAACAGTTTAGTGGACATCCTTCACACTGCAGCCGTATCCTCTTCTTTGCCTCCGAGCGCCCAGATTCTGATGATTAGGGGGTGGCGGGTGGGCATGAGAAGGAAGGGGGGTGTGAGTTTGATTAATGTAGGTGTCAGAGGTGGGGTACCACCTCCTCAGCCTCCCCAGCATGGGTAATGACACAAGGGGCTGGCAGAGAGTGGCTACCTGAAGCTCAGGGACCCCAGGCTAGGCATGATTCTTCCCTCTGATCTCCCTCTGTCAGCAGAACTGTCAGCCCGGCCCGATCAACACCTTATTAATGGCTCCAACCTGTCACCGATTGGATATTAAGCTGCACTTTGCAATACATGCACTAACTCACAAAAGACACACACTTATAAATAAGCATACAACCAAGAAGACAACAAAGACACATCCGCACAAGCTTGCAAACAAACATATTCCGCCTTGAAATTGAGAGCATGGCCACAAACACAGACGCAAACCCTATTTCTTATGCACAAACGCTGGGAAATATACAAGCGCGCACGCACACGCGAGACTAAAATTAGATTCCCACTGGGGTGGAAAAAAAAGATGACAACGAATTTGGCAACTGAATAATTTCCTCTCTGTTATATGAACTGCTGAATGAATAAACGGTGAGGGAAAGATTGAAGAGCTTGTATCGTCACACCTGCCGCACAAACAGAAATGCAGTTATTTATCGGAGACAGATGTTTACAAAGGCTAGGTTATTTTGCTTTTGGAGGAGCTGCTTTGAAAATTGAGCTTTTCAAGCCACAAGGAAGTGAATTTGAAGTAGTTACACCACAGTCAAGTACTACTTTTCAAAACAGTCACTAATACTGCTTAAAAAAAGTAGTTAGCTTCACTATAAATGGGCAAAACCTTTTTAAATATATTACCTATATAACTATAAAAAAGCATGTAATATATATATCATATAATATAATAACATATATTTATAAACAGATAAGTGTTCAGTATATTCAGGGTTATTTGAATTCATGTTCAAATCATATGATCATGTTAAAAACATGACATTAAATGGCTAGTTAAATACATACGGTGCAAAGACGAGACTTCCCATTTTGGTGTCTGCATCAAATTAAATTTACAAAAATGATTTATGAACATATTAAATGCAATTAAAGTGTCAATGTTTATAATAGCTGTGAAAATAAAATGCCAAAATATGGGTGAAATAATGTTCCATTATTATTTGGCATAACATATTTATGTAACAATTAAACAACATACTTAAACTTATCCGTCTTATTACAATATATAAATGAAAAGGCATCATAGTAAATTTAAAATGATTAAATGACAAGTGGGTAAAACCTAGTAGTTTAAATGATAGAATGTGATCCTAGTATTTTAATGTCATGTAATGAATCTTGGTCTAAATGTATGGTGGTGGGGGGGTTAAAGGAGTATTAAACTTTTATTAAAGCAAACCAATTCACTAATCAATTTTTCTAACACTTCATAAGGGAGGACAGTTTGACAGTATGACATAATGTGGATAACAAGTGTTCTGTTACTTTTCTAAAATAATTTGTTGTTGAGTATGAGCAAAATTCCACCCCAAAAGCACCACAAACTAAATAACATCAGAAAACTTTCAGATAAAACTGGATAAAATCTATAGAGAGCTATAAACTGGATAACATCTCTTCAAATGTCTACTATCAAAGGAGCATGCAGCATAGGAGAAATCAGTCCAAGGGTTCTGCAGGGGGTGCTTTTCTCATTTAAGACAGTGTTTTAAGAGAAGAGAGAGAGAGATTTGTGACCAATGGAGCTGGAACACGCAGACCACACATCCTCACATCTGGTTTTATTTCTCCCTATAAAACTGAGCAGAACCTGCTGATAAAGAGGACACTGGGTGTCTTCCAGTCTCCAGTGGAGATGGTCCTGAGAAAATCCTCTGTGTCTGTGAGTGTTCTGTGAGAGTAAAATTTAGGAGGCACTCTGAACATCTAGCTCTTATCATCTGGAGATTCAACACTGATCACATGGGATGAACTGTTTTTTTACTTGTACACTATCTCCCAAGCCCTCTTATGTCATACGATAGCATGGAACTACTTTCCAAGACTCCTTAAGTCATACAATTGCCCTAAGTGAGAACATGTCAAAGTTTAGATCTATGTATATTAATTTTCTTCCTGTGAACCATTAACCACTGGAACTGTATCAGAGAATTGAACACAAAAATCTAATCACTTAGTTGTGAACAAATCATTCAGACTGAACTGAATCAACAGATGAACTGATTTGGCTCAAAATAACTTTTCTGTTTAATTACGATCAAATTTTAAAATCAAATTTTGTTTGTTTGTTTGTTTGTTTGTTTGTTAATGAAGGTGAGCAACTGATGTTGAAAACTTTACTTGTGGTAGGAAGTAAGAACAGTCTCTGAAAATAACAAACCAGACTTCATCCTGGTGAGGTATTGGAATAATACAGTTTCCCACTTTTAAAGACAAATGGTACCACCCATCCACCCATGATGCCCTAGGGATCCCTTGGTTGCCGTTTGGATCTCCTTAGCAACATGGCAACAACCAGTGTTTGGTGGCCCAGGTGAGGATGGTGGACCTTGAGATGAAAACATAACGAAAACAACAAAGGCTTCATGGATTTCCCCAATTACTATTTTCTTAAGGGAAATCCCAATTCCAGGCTCTGACTCCAAGCTAATGAGATGCTTCCACACATAGCAGCCATACCTCTGTGGCATGGCATGGAAACGTTCCAAGGACCTCACAGGAAAACTAAAAACATAGCAACGTGCAGGAGGATAATGCATTAGCAATCATTTCAAAACAAGCTTCCTCTGTTTAAAAGCCAATTCAAGATTTTGGAATCCATTTATAATTGAGCTGAAAGCTTTGCTGCGCAGATGCGAATGTAACAAAGCATTGCTTATGCACAGTTACATAAAGGTTTATCTCAACCAGTTTGCCACCAATTTAAATTTATTCAAACATTCAGTTTCACAAGAAAAACTTCCAGAGGTTATTTCCGCAAGAAGGAGGTTATTCACCCTGCAAGATGACAACACAGCAGAACCTTTAAGCGATGGTTGTTCACTTAATATTTACTGAGCATGGAGATAAATAGGCCAGATGTGCCCAGCCTGACCGAATTGTCCAGATAAGTCACTTCTGGCCTTCAAACCTGCATCCTGGGAGCAGGATGAAGCGGAATAGGGTGGTTCCCATCTTATTTGCCGCTCGCTTCTTCTCATCTATCACTACTATCACCCGCAGTCTTCCTTTTCGGTCTATCTCTCGCTGCTCCCTGGAGTACTGCACCTCCCCCAGTCCCTAAATGTCAACTGGGGAGTCAAGCTCTTGTCTGGGAGCTATTTGTGATTTATGAGGGAGATGTTTTCCCTGTTCCTCTGGAAGTTCAGCATTCTTCGGGATAAGACTCAGCCGAGACGTCCCTCTCTCAGAACCATGCACAAGATCAGCGGTCGCTGGCCGCAAACGTCTTTATAGAGCTAAACTACCATCCTGCGGGAGAATTTCTCCATCTATGACAGCGAAGCAAGTCCATCAGTCTTAACAAACGGAGGATTGAGGGAGTTCAACGCCTGGCTATTCTCGGTCTCCACCCTTTCCAAAAATAACTACGGTCCGCCTCACGCCATTAACCATCCCATGGAAGCAATTCAAGTTGTGGGGGGCAGACATGGGGCACTAAGGAGGCAAGCTGTTTTCCACCTGTGATCTGGGCTGGGGAAGAACGAGGTGGCTTTATTACCCATGCTGGCTGTAATGACAGAGAAGAGAGGGGCAGTGCCTGCTAGGGTAATTGTTCCATAATTCACACCTGAGTAACAGGGGAATTCCCACAGGTGAGCAGTATCGTCTGGCCAGGGCCGTCCCAGCTGTCTGCCTCAAACAGGTACGTTGTCTGCTATAAAAAGCCTTGCAGCCCTTGGAAAAACCCCATGTGCCTCCAAATCCAGACAGACTGTGTGCAATTTTAACCACAGCGGGACGTTAAATTGAGAGACGCAAAAGAAATTTGGTCATGGAGACAGCTACCCTCCCTTTCTTACCATCTGAAACCTACTGCAAACATGCAACCCACAAAGTGATTTTTTTACATTCAGATGCCCCTTTCCCATAATCCTCTGCTCTTCCTCCTGTCGTTCTCTGGCTTTGAAGAGGTTTTCTCTATTCTAGGCCTCATGGTGCAGATGCTAATTAGCGAAGCACCTTTCACAAACAACCACAAGCCTAGAGAAACCCACATCTATCGCTCCTTCCACCCAGATACCCCAACACCAGCCACTGGAGTTTCTGACAGGTCTTACAAACAGAGAAGCCAAATAAGTGATTGTATTCTAAAAGTAATGAGCAAAAAAGAGTGTGAGCGAGATAAAGGCAAGTGGGAGTGAGAGAAACAGCGATGTAGAGAGAACACAAAGAGGAGGATATGATCATAACAGAGTTGAAGAGCCTCCCCCATCTGTCTGCCTCGCGTCTTATCGGGTCAGGCCGCTGACCAAGGCGTTGCACAGCCCAGAGCAGAGCCAAAGCCATCGTTCAAATCCTTTTGAGCATGTAAGCCTTCTTTAAAAACCACTCTCTCCTAATTACACGCCAGTTACAACATCAGCAGGGCCCCTGACTGAAGGCCAACGATCTGAGAGAGGACTCCTAACCCAAATAAACACTCTGAACTATCTGTGAGCCTTCAAATGATGACAGGGAAAGAAGTGAAAAGAGAGTGCAGAGAACTAAAACACAACAGACTGACCGTGGAGTAGGAAACTGTAGAATGCTAAGCTACAGTACAAGCTAATTATAATATTCAGCAAGAAGTGCCATTTGTCTGTGATCTATTGGATTGCGGATTGAAACAAGAACAAGAAAAACTAATGGGATTTGATTAAATCTATTGGGAAATTACTATTTGCAATAACAATAAGCATTATTTATTTGAATACTGGTAAACATTATCCCCATTTTTAGCTTTGTGTTTCGCTACACTGCAACTTGTTGGGAAAGCTTGTCACTGTAAAAACTATGCACCAATATTTTGTCAAATGAACTTAACTACTATCGTGCTGCTGGAATATGTTGGTAAGTTTGTAGCAGTGCAACTGTTAGTTAATCCCCAACATGTGAGTGGAACAGGTGTACAAAGAAAGAGCCTGACAAACAGAGAAAGGAAAAAAAGACATATGGTTGACAGAATGTCTCTGAATCTACGCAATCAAAGGAAAGCACAGCTCCTCTATACAATTCTGGGGTAATTAGGGGCTTAATTGTTGGGAATGCCAGTGATAATGCAGATGAGGGTCTGTAGACCGGCCTACACAGCCTGTGACCCGTTCATCAAGCTAGACTGCTTTAAAAAAAAAAAAAAAAAAACAAAAAAAAAACACCCAAGCTTGGTTTCCTTCTGTTTCCATCACTTACTCATAATTTATCTCCACAGGTCACATTCCATATTAATTCATCACTCGCTTTCACTCTCCCTCATAAATATTTTTTTTCCCCTCTGTCCACCTGCTATCATCCGTCTGCCACATTTCTCTTTTGTCTGGAACTCCCCTCTTTCCATGATTCAAAAGACACAGCTGAACATCTTCAGTGCCTCAAGGTCTTTATCCTGTTTATCCTTCTCCCTTTCGCTCCTACAGCTAATTTCATCCCCCGTCTCTCTGCTCAAACGTCTCGATGAGAATATTTAGCCGCACTCTTAACTATCGAGTGTTCAAATTCCCTCAGTCAGCAGGCGGATAAATGCTCAAATCGGGAGAATTTGATAAAAGATGAGACATATGAGGAGTATAGAGGGCCGTTAGCCCTGCCTCGAGTCAAAAAGCAGCCCAAACGACACTTCACATGAGAGTACAATTACCTCAGAAGAACGACTATCTGCATAAAATAGACTTGAGTCCTTTGATTTTTCTGAGTATCTTAGAAGCATCTTTGTTTGTGCTGATACATAGAACGCACCAATTTCTATGATTAAAGCAGAGCAGAAAAGTACAAAAGAACTTGTAGAACATAAAAAGAAGTGTGCCTCCACAAAAGAAAAAAAGGCCATCGCTGAGATACTTTTCTTTATAAAATAGATACAACTCTAAATTCTCATTGTTTGAGCAACATTAATACACTGTGAAATGATTGTAAACACATACCTGTATTATGCTAATATGCTACATGCTAAGTTGCTACACTGCATGGTAACCACACAGCCTAATGTTAGGATAGTAAATATGTTGTTGTTTTCCCTCTCAACCATAATTACTAAATTTAAGCAATTTCACTGGTAATTTGCTTTTATTTATATCATTCCATAAAATGCTAAAGAGTACATCTGCTTAGAATTTCCAGTATAAGCATTCTTTATTCTTATTATTATCAACTGAGAACAATTGGAGAACATGGAAAAAACATAATTTTATACTTATTGCCCTTATCTTTCATCTTTCGTTTTTTTTTGTTCTGCAATACCAATAGAACAATTTTGTACAAATATGACTCTCGGAAATGGGACTCCCTCTACGACATATTAGAGATCTAACATTAAGAATAGATTGTCAAGATTAATTTCAGATTAAATGCAAACAATAGGAAACTAAGTGACCCTTTAATTAAAACGTTTCCGAAAGAGCAGTGTGATAAATTTGCATTTAAGTTGTTACACTGCCTCACAGTAAATATTAATTCATCTCTGGTATACTGCACTTGTATAAAATAAATGCTTTAATTAAAGCCAGATTAAGACAAATAAGCAATGCTGGAAAGTAAGTAATAACTATTTTCTTTACCAAATGCAATGTATGTTGTACTTCAAATGAGGGTGACGCAAGTGAACTATCAGCGTCTGTATGGTTATTATAAGACATTCAGTGCCCTAATGATGAAATACCTCCATGATATCAGTTAAGTAGCTGATGCATCACTTTCTTCCCTTCTGTTTCTCTTTGATGAAGAGCAAAATGAGAAGGAGGGAGAGCAAAAGCATTTGGTGTATGTCCATGCTAAGCATGCTTTCTCTCAGGACTCCTTCTCTATTACCCCTCAACCATGCGCTATTTTGGACAAGGGCCCAGATCCAAAGCTATTACAGCTCATCTCCTCCCCTCCCATCCTCCTCTCCACTCATCTGTGGATTGGCTCTAATCACACTGGGGAAAATGATATTCCAACTTGAGCACATTACAATGTCTGGTATTTGTCCTTCACTGAGAGCTATCTCTCTCACACACACATACAGGGGTGAACACACTTTACTAAAGCATGCACTTCTAAAAGTAGCCATGCAAACAAAATAGCAAAACAATGAAAATAATTTACAACAAGGCCAGAGCGCTGAAACCATCTGGAATCACTGGCATCCTCATCAAACCACAGGAGAGATAGGTTATACTATTTCACACCAACACAAAAACACACAAATTTGGAAATTAGACCAGTCAGAGGCGTCTAAGAAAGCCCATCTGACACCATTTCGACATGAATCTTAGAATACAGTATATTTACAGTAAGTGGATAAAACATGGTCTTGAGATGTAGAAATAAGAGCAAAAAGTGTAAACTCATTTCTATTAATGCCATTAGCAGCTTATAACCACCACTAAATTCTAAACTAGTAAGAAAACCATTTGTTTTAACTTGATTTCATAAATGTCATCAGTTTAAATGTGTTAAATAATAGAATGTATATTACCATGTGACCACACTGTGTTTTTCAAGGTTGTGCTTCACAATAGGAAATCCAATTAATCCAAGATAGCGATTCCCATGCATCACTGGATTGCATGCGCATTTTAACCATTTGGATTGATTCAAAATATCTAAATAAATATTTTGAGGACAAGAGGGGTTAAAAGCTTTCTGATGCCTGAGGAAAACACTGTGGAGAAAGGTTAACATAGCACAAAAAGTGCAACACTAAAAGCTAGAGAAGACCCAGGAATCAATGCAGGAGCCAAAAACATTTTCCTGCATGTGTACACTGACCAGCAATTTAACATTTTGACGTTTCGAAATATATTGAAGAAAGTGGTGATTTTATTGTAAAAGCACTGCTTTGATGTCTGTAGAGCTGGTGCTTTAAATGGGATGAAGACACAAAGATGATTTTATGAAGCGACTGTTGTTAACAGGCTTAAACCATTTTGCCTAAATTAATCAAAAATTAGCCACAAATTTATTAAATTAGTTTAGAAATAGCTGCTATTACAATATCATTTGCTTCCTCTAGAGTCCAACTAACAGTTCAATTTATTCCACTATTCCTTGCTTACAATGCAAAGCATCACAGTATATACTCTAGAAATGAGTACAACAATTTTAAAGGGGCAAAGAGGAATCATGATGTACTTGTAATTGTCCATTCTTGTAGAAGTCAAAGCATTGGGGTTAACCTGACCTCTGGTCACCAATGGCCCTCATAAAAGCCAACACATTTGATAGTGGGTGGATTCCTCTGGGCTCCAGTGACCCGGGATAAGGCCCTCTGACCGTACTAACAGCCCACCTGTGACCCAGTGCCTCTGGGCTACAAATCACCTCTATCCGGCCCCATCCCGTTCACAGACAGTATGGATCCCCACACTCTCTGATGAAACCAGGGTCTGAATGTCTGACATGAACCTCCCCCAGGGCGCTATACCCCATCACCACCCCCATCCCAAACCTCTCCATTCCAGCTGTAATTGTTGCCTTATGAGCATCCTCTGCAACAAATTCAGCTAACGACTGTCTTGTATTGATTCAAAACTCTCGCATTGCAGTGCAGACCCACACCAGAGGCTTGGTTGAGGGGGGTTATAAAGTACCCAATAAAGAGAAGAAGGCCATGACCAAAATATAACCAAAATCGAGAACCTAGAGATACAATTAAGAGCCTTCAGCCCTGACCTGAGTCCAGGGGAACAATAGACAAGCTGCAGTATATGACTGACCTGTTCGATTTGTTTCATTAGCGAGTGCTGAAAAAGCACTTTTGGTCCGCTCTCAGAGGAGCCATTACGGAACAGTGGCAACGTGTGCATATCTGTGCGTATCTTAGCACATCACCACAAAACATTATGGCCGACACGGAGGCCTTAATTTAGCCACAGCTCGTAAATACGTAAGGCTATCATTAAAACGCTACATTTACAAGTAGTTATGATAGTTACTGTCAGTTTCAGAGCCACAAAAAACAGTAGAGCCACAAAACAGCCTCTCAAAGATTCAGTCACAAATCTCGACTAATGGAAATGTGGAAGCTTGGTGTATTATAAATGCAGAGATGTGGAAATAGGCTGAAATAAACAGTTATATATATGTCTGGGTGTACAAAGTGCTCTGCAATGCGTTTGACGCGATAATTGGTATTTACAAAGCAACACATGGACCTGCAGTGAATAAATAACATAATATCCGTAAGGCTATGACAGTGCATAGGAAATGAGAAACATAATAATGTCTGCATAGCTCATTAAACAAGTCTGAAATATTCAAAAAGATGAATTATTAATCCATCTATGCTTTAGCAGAATATTTTTCAGATGTTTGCAATGACATCCATCAATGCTTGGCTTCACTCTTTAGGAATAAAATATCTATAATGTTCCTCAATCCAAAGCCTGAACTCTTGCATCATACGACTCTGTCAATAGTCCGGGCCTTCTCAGAAAACTTCAAATAAACATCACTTGATTCTCCACCAAATTTTCTATTGCGATGAGGCTTTTTCAGACATTGATCCCATGCTAGCTGCAACTGAGTGGAAACTCATTCCGCCATCTCCGCTGCCTAATTGGTCCCTCTGCAGCCTTACGCAATCCTGCTATAATGCAGCACCGCGCACTGCTAAACCAAGTCAAATAACGAAATGGATGGGGATAGCTTGGCCGAGGTTATTTGGTATACAATGCACACCAAAAGGATGTAGACACTTATCATCGGAAAGCAGGATAAGGACACAAATAATTGGAACCAAAGGCCAATTAT
This sequence comes from Carassius auratus, assembly GCF_003368295.1. Lineage (NCBI taxonomy): Eukaryota > Metazoa > Chordata > Actinopteri > Cypriniformes > Cyprinidae > Carassius > Carassius auratus. The sequence continues at coordinate 48,871 of NW_020527862.1, forward strand.
GTTGCAAATCAGCGACAAAAGCTCTAAGTATCTTGGGTATAAAATGTGAATACAGTCACTGACTTTAAATGAAGTCTATTTGTGTTACAGTTCTCCAACGCCTGCTGACACTGGGCTTACGTTTGCAGTATCAGTTGACCACTCTGGCAAATGCTTAAATGGTTAAAAAAAATAATAATTCTCCGCTGAGCTTGTTATTACAGAATTGATCTTTTTATTTATGCAAAAGCGAGTCAATAACAGCGCCAAGACTTCATGAATGCCATCATTCTGAGAGCAGTTTATTGGATTGGGTTGTAAGAGCCAAAATTTGGGGTTCTTATTCGATGCAGATCTGTGAAGGAATATGTAAATTAGCAGGTGGGAATGTTGCAGGAAAGACAAGCAAGACACGGCAATTCTCAGAGGAGAAGAAGCTAGCTCTTTAGAGCAGACAGGAAACACAAGGGACAGATTTTGAGAGCGGTTAGCACACCACAAAAGACTACAGCACAGCTGGGCCAATTAAATAAGGCTGCTGATTTGGTCATTTACATAAGAAATCATTACATTGTCATCAAATCAGTTTTCTGGTACCTTCCCAAAACACTCCCTATTCTCTCTATCGCCCTCTTTCGGCTTCTAAGTTTTCATCCTCATTTCTCCATTCAGTCGAGTTCAAGAAGTGCTAAAGGAGAAGCTAAGACTCTCTTGGCAGACGTTAAAACCATCTCAATATCTCAATACCCCACATCGAGACAGATTACTGGACGAGTCGGAACTCTTGACGGCATTTCTGATTAGCAGCTGGCAAAAGGACTGAAGAACATACCTCTTCTTTGTCAGTTTCTGGTCCTAAACCTTCTCTATCTTTGCCAAGTTTCCTATTTTGATTTTAATTAGGCTAGTGGTGCTTGCTAAAGAAAGGATAATACCCATTTTTTTCCAAAACAACTAACCCTATTTATTCAAATTTGGGGCATAACCCAGGTGTGCTATTATTTTCTAAGCAATCATAATTAAACAATTTTGCAAGAAAAAAAGAATGAAATGGAAGAATTTGAATAGAAGAATAGACCATAATCTCAGGACCCTGAGCAACCCCCCAGACACGAGCTTAAAAGCTTAGAACACTTCAGCAATGACAAAGCAATAGTTTAATTTAAGATTGTTCACCCAACAATTTAAATCTTTGTGCTAAAAATAAAGAAACAAACTCATAGTTTGGAACAACTTAAGTTGAGTAAATGACAGAATTTTTATTTTGGGGTGAACTATTAAGACATTCTTTATACCAGTTTATACAATAACATAACTTAGACCAATACTTGGAGCAGACATCTTATATATCTTTCAAGACAAATTATTCTCACCTGCCTTTCCACCCAAAAATGGTATGTAAGAATTTGGTACTTGAGACTTTCCCTGAGGTCTCAAATCTGTGTTTGTCTGTAAGTGAATTATTATATGCTATTATATTCAGTGAACTGGAATTACCTCGATAATTTCTACTATTGAGATAATTCCATATTATACACGTAAGAAATGATCACTGCAATAACATGAAAGTGTTATCAAAGTAACAATTACTGAAAAATGGAACATGCTACAAAGTAATATACTATTTAAATGCATAATTAAAATAAAACATCCATGCATTCAAATCATCAGAAATTGAACTCTAAAACAAAATATGTCATGCTTTTCATGTGGGGTTCTGAATGAAGAAACATCTTTAAAAAAGTGTGTGAGGGTAGAAATAAAATGATGTCTCACTTGTCTGCCAGAAACATCTGTTGCTTGTAGGATATGTCAGATGAGGCTGGAACAATTTTCATTTATTTTTCAACACCTATTTCAATCTTTCATCCATATCACATTGCAAAACCTGCCTAATCACTACCCATACATTGACCAATCAGCAAAAAGAGTTGCCATTAGTCATTGTCTTCTATAGCAGGGGGAAAAATACTATTGAAGTCAGTGGTCATTCATCCATTTTTTTCCCCCTACTTTCTAGTATATTGCTTTCATGTCAAGACGTTTCCAGAAATATCATTGAGATACGTCAAGGTTAAATAATTTTCATAAAAAAAAAATATATATATAAATATAAATATATATATATATATATATATATATATATATATATATATATATATATATATATATATATATATATATATATATAAAATATTATAATAAAAGTAATTATGGTCAAAGGCACAATCCACCACTAAAAATGAAACCTATCAAAAGTATACAAGCTGCATAATATAAAACATGAATGCTCTGCATCACATGAGCAATGCAGACCTTCTGGAGAATTCACAGAGGAATCTTGTCTTCCTTTCTTCCAGGTTATTATGACTGATAGTTTGCACTCTGTTTGGGGGTGGGTGTACAGCTACTCGCGATCCCTGGGTCAACCGCGTTATTCGTTTGCTTTTACAACACATGCGCATCTATGCGGCAGCACAGGCCTTGAGACTTTACTGTGGGCCGTTAACGCTGCGGATATAAAACCTGCAAAAGGTCATTTTCACACTAAGGATAGAGCAAGGCATTTCAGAGCCCGTGGCTTTTTATCTCTGTGGCTTGCTGGGGGAATGTAAAATGAAGCTCGTAATGGTGTGGATGCATTTCAGTGTTACGGCTGCCTGTGTACATGGAGGCCAAATGGCATGGTGGTATATAAAAGACAACCAGATCCAAGGTCTCCTTTTAGATTTGATCAAATTTAATAGCAAAAGAACACACCGTTCCTTACCGCAGAAGGAAATTTCTGCCGCAGTTTAGTTGAAGGATGAACCAACCGCTTTCAATCTGAGGGCCATACCAACCTGGGGTGGTGCGACTGTAAAAACAGCAGATGGCCATATAATTCACACAGGACAATCCCATTATGTGTCAAGAAACAAAATGCGAACATTGATTTCTTAATCTACTTCTGTAAAAGATTTTGCAAAGCCGCGGTGAGTTACTACGACCCACATTGTGACGGCTGCGGGTTTAACCATTGTTAAGGAAGGGTATTTTCATCAAACTGACTTCTCCGCAGCCACTATATCCAAACTGAACCCAACAACACCTGCAGAGAAAACTCATCTAGACGACCGTAATAGAATTACCCAGAATCTACCACTAAACTAGTAGTAATGGCCCACTGTCCACACAATCACAAAAGCCCAAAGCAGAAATGAGCGCAAAATGGATAGTGGCGGCTCTAACGTGGAAGATCTGTTGCTGTGGACTTTAATGATTTCTGGGGGGTGAGTGTTTCTTCTAAACATACAGAGAGAGAGAAAGAAAAAAGGGGGTCCGGTTTTAATAAGGTCCCTTGTTCTCAGAATACTTATTGATTTTTGCTGTAACCGCATGTGTGGCGCAGGGCTGTGCTCTTCTGGAGCTCACTAAAGGTAAATTGAGCCATTTAGAAGCCGCGAGTGTCTTCTGGGGCAAGGGTTTGCTGTGGCCTTTCCTGCTCCTGCAGTGTGTTTCCATCAGTAGAAAATTTCCTCCACATGAGGTGAGATTAGGTGCCATATTCTTCTGCAGTTTGGGGGAACGTTACTTGTAAAATTAAAGCAAAAAACACTGCAACTAATATTTAAAGTACTGCAATATTTAAAATAATGTAACTAGTAATTTAAGGTAATCCATAAATGTATTTGCACAGTAATTTCAGACAATAAAAATGTCAATAATAAGCTTGTTTTTAAATTTCCGAGCACAATCATCTGAGGAAAGAGAGCTAGATGAAAGAAAACAATGATTTGCAATAAACTCTGGAAGTACTATCATGATTTTACCATAAAAATAGATTTCACTTACCACTGTCCACGTTTTTACAAAATAAACACAAGAAAATTTGCATGTTAATTTGATTTAGTGTTAAAAAAAAAATTCTGTGTTAAGTTACTGTATATTCAATTTTACACCTCTGCTGCTATTAAAAAAATGCACCTCAAATGAAAAACAAGTTTTAACAGAAAAATGAATGCAATGCAAATGCTTTTATAAAATGTCAAGACTCACATTTCTGCTGCTAAATCTGAAAAAAAAGCCCCATTTACTTCCATTGTAACTGGCACAACGTAACCTTGCTTTTTACTTTATTTTTTTTGTAAAGAAAATGAAAGACCTAGAAATAATTTTAGTCAAAATATTTCACAAATGCTGATGAATAAGATTAAATTGCACTCCGAAAACACTCCAACATGGGAAAAGCAGAGGTTTTCAATTCTAGTGCATGCAATTTAAGCTTGTCTCCTGAAAACATGTTTCATTACATTCAGTGATTGTACAGTATGAGGGTAAAATTCCTGCTAAAGGTTGTGCTTTAATTTCCTGTCATGTTTTTTTTTATCCAAAGTATTTTATCCTCCACTAATTGCTGGGACAGTCGCCATGGGGCAACATGGTGCTTTGCTGAAGGTAGGAACTACAGATTGAACCTGAATCTTTGGTTGTAGAAGCTCAAACCAGGATCTCAACATAAGGAACTTAAAGACGAAAGCAACATGCAAGTATTAAGCTAAAACAGCCAATGAAAACCAGAGCTCACTGGATGAATCTACCATTTCCCATACTTCTAACACCACCCCTAAAAGAATGAGGCACATAAAACGAGAGAACAGATTAATAAAGGACAATTTGTTTACATGAAAATTCAACTAATAGGTAAACGACACCAACTCCCATCATCCTAAATCTATTCATTCTCACATTTAAAAATCAGCTGCAATGATGAGATTTAATTGCTGCTAAAGCCTCAAGAATCAATATTCAACATTATCTATAGCTCTCTCCACACACAGCTAAAGGAAGACAACAGCATTTAAGACCAAACAGTTCACATACGTGACAGATATCAAGACTAATCACGAGGCAAGATAGCTGTAATTAAAGCAGAGTGCATTTATTGTCCTGATAGCGCGCATGCTATTGTAGCAGTGATACTGCCATTGTCAGTGCTAATCGGGTTAGCATGGAGTAATGTGCAATTGAAGCTGTGATTATTAGAACAAGCTGAATTTGATTCCATGCATTTCCATGACTACTTCAAGTGCAATCTCCGGCAGGATTAGTACTTAAAGTGAACAATTTGCAACAACAGGCTCTGACAGAAGCCCTGTGAATCCTGATGGCTGATCACACAAACAAGCTGAAGACACCCTTGAAACTCCTCTAGGAACAAACAGGAAACAAGAAATAGGAGCTGATTTCTTGTGTTGACAAAATCTAAAATATTCATGAAAAGTGCATCTATCTATCTATCTATCTATCTATCTATCTAGTTTTTTTCATAATTATTTACCATATATTTGTTTTAGCATTTACCTTTTTAGCATTTATTATATCGCCATCATTTTTGTTTGCTTGTTTTTGTTTGTATTATTGAATTGTGTATCTGCTGTTTATTTGTATGTAGCTATTAATTTATTTTTTGTATCTACCATTTATTAGTTTGTAACTCTATTGTTTATTCATCTGTTTATTTGTATGTAGCAATGTATTGTTTATTTGTTTGTATCTACTGTTTATTTGTTTGTATCTGCAAATCATTTTTTGTTTGTAACTATGGTTTATTTGTTGATCTATTTATTTGTACAGCTTTTTATTATTTCTATCATTTATTTGTTTGCATCAATCATTTTTCTTTGTAACTATTGTTTCTAGCTAGCGTTATTTGTTCTTATCTATTATTGTTTTTCTTTGTAACATCTATTTTTTTGGCTATCTATCTATCTAAACACCTACCCAATTGTCTGTCTGTCTGTCCGTCCGTCTGTCCAGCCATCCATCTTTTTGTTGCCCATCCATCCATCCATCCATCAAACGAAGTAAATGAGATAGATCTAGATCTGCCTTATTATATTGACAAATCGATACACTATGGTAAAAATGGCCATTATAATAAATGCTTTCATCCTTATTTTTTCGGCTTCAAATACAGTATTTTAGAGTGCACACTGACAAAATAGTTAAAGTTATGTAACATTTCAATCAAAATGGTAAATCGTTACGTTTATGAAACATCTCTTTTCATCTCTTTTCAATAGCGCAGTTAATAAAAGAAGCAACCCCACTGTAGGCGAAGAGGTGACTGATACCGACAACGGCTCATACAGTTCCAGGAAATTCCAGATCACATCATCTTCTCTGTCAACAAACAGAGCTTTCACCTCCCTCACACTGAGTACACACGGCACTGACCTCCAGAATGAAACCGAGATCAGATTGTGGCTCTAGCAGCTATCACTGTCCAACAGTACAAACTGAGCAAAGTGCAGAGCCCCTTTCACTCTCGCAATATAGAAGAAAAAGAATGAAAGAAATTAATAGAGGGACCTCCTGTAGCTCTGGAGATGGGATGTCACTGATAGCATGCATTTCCATCAGATACCTAGGCCGGTTTTACAGAAATGATACTAAATATATGAATAAAATGTTGTGTGTATGCTGAAAAGAGTCGATTAACTCAAGGTCGCTTGATGTGTTCAGGACTTCCTGAGTGCACTCGCATATTCCACTGCTCCAAAAAAACAGTCTTATTTGTTTGCAGGGAAATCAATAGGGCGATATATTAGGTCGGTATGACTGTGTGGGATCGGGATTGGATCTGTGCGTGTCTAGTAATGACTGGAATCGGCTCGGGGGTGTGTGTGTGTGTGTGTGTGTGTGTGTTTGGTGGCTTATGTTCCCTGTTCAGACAACATTCCAGCAGTAGAAATAAAGAAAGAGCACAAACCAGATCAAATCTGTAGACTACAGGCACGTTAATGTGAGAAATCGTTAGTAACAAATCTGTGCATTTAAAATGGTTCATTTAAATGTGGTGGTTCACAGTACAGTTAATTTACAGAATATTAAACACAGATGGATAATTACTAATATTATTACTAAATAATATAATAATAATAGTATTGTGTTAATCTGTGCAACAAATAAGTTTACTGTAGTTATATACCTACTTACCTTAATAAATCAATATATGTAAAAAATAATTTAATATTTTATCCTCTTTTTTTTTTTTTTTTTTTTTCACACTTGATATATTAACCAAAAAATTATCAAAATGAATAAATTCCAGACATTTCCTTAGCAGACAATAGATAGTTTTCAACAGTGTTGGGGAAAGTTACTTTAAAAAGTAATGCATTACAATATAGCACAACTAATTATGTTACTTAATTACGTTTTATGGAAAGTAATGTGTTACGTTACTTTTGCGTTACTTTCTTACTACTTTTCAAATATGAGCAGGGCTTAATTGTTTTGAATATAAGAAGTTCTATTTATAGCAAATGAAAAAGCCCTTTCACGCCAAAAAGTGTGATACATTAACCTCAGGCTGATGGAAAAGATGATTCATGTCTGTACAGTAGAACAGATTAGTGTTATTTTAAATATTTAATTATTGCAGGTTTGCGTCATATTCTGAGTTTGCATTTCACGGTTTTAATTAATTTAGATGTATACTAAATCAGATTTTTGCAAGTGGGATGAATTAATGCACATTCACATTTAGTCTATCATGTTAACACGACGCCTCTGTCCTTCTGATTTCTCCCATTAATAGGAGACTTTTCAGTAATAAACGGGAAAACAAAGTAAACAAAGTGTTACTTTTTAAAAGTATTTTCTTGTAAATTAAAAAGTAATTCTTTACTTTACTAGTTACTTGAAAAAAACGGATTATGTAGCTCGCGTTACTTGTAATGCGTTACCCCCAACACTGGTTATGAACATGCACACCAACAAACTGCGATTTGCTACTTGCTATAGTCAGTCACAGGTATCTTATATTTTGGGGGAAAGTATTTTAATGGACACAAATCTGTATGAATTATGTTCAGTCTATTTTGTCAGTGAGACAATAAAGGATTATGTTAACATATATGTCGCCTTCTAAGATAATCCACCAACAAAAAAATAAATAAATAAAAGATTTGCCTGAATTTACTCAGTAACTGATGCTAGCAGAAAGTGCAGTTGCTAGCATATTGCGGCTTCCACTGGACTTGTAAAGCGAGCAAAGCTATGAAAATGGATGGACAAAGAAAAGGGCAGCTACTTTGATAGGACCTAGAGTCCCCAACAGCAATAATTGATTAATCATCCATTTTTAATGTGCCGTAATTGGATAAATAGAGGGCCCACAACTCATTGGAACTCAATTATTCATTATGCATTTCTTTCTTTTTTATGGCAGCCGGATCGAGCTTGGTTTAATAGGTTCTGGCACACAGTTCTTCCTGTCCAAGCCCTGTCCTTTATTATGCTTTTGTGAGTAAATACGCAACAAAGACACAAGCTAAATGCAGCACTATAAAATCAGCAACGGATACCACAACCACAGTGACTGTTCCATTCATTTTAGGTTTTCAGAATACGGTTATAAATGCTAATTATTTTAATTCATCTGATTACATTAATTTTGCATGAGATGTAAACCAGCTATGGGTGATTTGAACAAAAACAAGTAGTTCCACCATGTTAGCTTTCAGACTGAAGTCAGAGAGTGATTTCATATTGCATATTTAAAGTTCATTTAAATTCATTGAGTCCCTGGAAATGTATTCTTTTATAATTTATAGGGTTTACACTAACAAATGTCTTACTCCATGAGCAGTTTGATTTGCACAATGCACATCGGGGTAACTATATAAAGGAGAAAATATAATTTTATTTTGCTGTTGTCTCAAAATATCCCACTTCCTTAGCTTGACTCGCTAACATCAAAATAGGCTTATTATTGTTTACCAAAACTAAAATCATAAAATATTTACTTGAATTAAAATAAATAAATAACTGAAATAAAAATGTTAAAGATTTTTTCAGCAACATTTCTGCTTTCATTTTAACGTGATATATTAAAAAATCTAAAGCTGAAAAAAAACATTTGATTTAATTTAATTATTTAACTGAAAATTAGATATTTAATAATAATAATAATAATAATAATACTGACAAAAACACAAAATAATAGATTTCTAAAACTTTAAATACAACTAATAAAATAATAATAATAACAACAACAACAACAACAACAACACACAATTAGTAAACCGTAAGAATAAATAATAAAAAATTAGATAAAAAAATATAAATCAAAATACAATTAATTCAGTTAATTCAAAATATGAAAAAACTATAATAGTATTTTAATCATACTAAAATAATACTGCACTGAAATGGATCACTTATGTTGTTGATTCTAACATAATATTACACTTATTTATTCATATTCAAACATATTCAAGGATATGTTTACATATGTATGTATTCAAATATAATATGTTGCTTTAAACTTAAAAAAAAAAAGTTAAAATGAATAGATTTTATTATGCAATTAAAAACAACCATGTACTACTGTTAAATGTAACTCTTGCAAAATAAGATTATCTATCATATGGTACTGATATATCATGGCTTCTCAAGGTACTTAAAAGAAAACCGTTGTACATTTTGGTTAATAAACATAACTGTAACTAAACCAAATCCTAACTATTTTGTGATATTTCTGGTTCTGAGTTTCGAAAGCATTCATATAGTATTGGAAGGAGACCTGGGGGGCGTCACCCATCCTTCATTCCTGGTCCCAGGGGGGCGGCAGAGGAATGTGTGGCCCAGTTTTCACACCCAGGGACCAGCGATGGAGCCACAGGCGATGCTACATTCATTAACACTGTTCAATTTGCCCATAACGGCTTTTCTCCGTCTCGGCCCCTCGGTTCCGTCTCCTGCCCGGCTGCCTGTAGTCCCACAGCTCACTGTGCCTGTAATTAATCCATTCATCTCCCATAGCCCGGATCAATGAGGCCTGACACTGAGACAGTACGGACCCAAACACTGTCTGCACATACTGTAACATTCCCTCAAAACCACCTCATGCTGGTTGCATGAACAAATACAATATGTGCATGTAAATAAACCAGCTTCTTATATCGAAATAACAAGCTACTTCTACACATAAATGTAATGACCACATTGATCTGTGGCCTGAGGGCTGTTCATTAAGTTTTCCACAGTTCTCTGTTTTTTTTTCTCTCCACTGGCAATATAAATATTCAGCTGTTTGGAAATGTAGCCAGATTACTTCAACTGAAAAATCTATTTTAATGCAAAATGCCAAAGCGTTGATTATATTAGTGCAACGTGGATTCTCAATTTGATTTAAATTGAATAGAACTGTTATGATGATTATTCAGGGGTAAAGGGCTGTTAAAAGATTTTTGGTTGAAATTTATTCATATACGATGATCCCAAGGCATGAAAGTTCTGTCTATATTCAAAGTCTGGTATAAACACACACACACACACAGCGCTCCTACCATGACCCGGCCACTCTAAATCCCTCTCCGCACACTGCAACCAGAGATCAATAAGTAATTTTTAGGGGTCTGATTAGTTTGTAGCGGTAAGGGAGAAGCCGCCTGCCTTTTTTCCTGAGGATATAATCATGCCCTAAAAAGCAGCCTTATCAGCGAGCATAATGACAGGAATCGGCTAATGCCATGATGCAAGTTTTGGGGCAGATACAAATGGTGAGTGTTATTGAGAAAGCCACAGATTTGTGTGGAGATGCTTAGGAAAAATCATGCTAGATAATATCTATAATTGCGTACCAGGCCTCCAGCATTTATTATAAGTACATATTTAATCATTCTTTGTTATGCAATTTGTAATATAAACAAACCATAAACACACACACAAATCATTATTGACATTGACAACAGAATCACTACTTCACACTACCTCATTTACGTGGACTGCATTTAGTCTCATAATATGGTGTAAAAAAGCACCAATTAAGAGGTTATACTATGTAAAAAAAAAAGAAAAAAAAGAAAGTCACCTGTAAAATTAAAAAATATTTTCTGATTTAAAGTTGCAATTAAGAACAATCTATATCTATCTATCTATCTATCCATCCATCCATCAAAACACTTGAACAGTAAAAATAGAAATATTTAGATTTTTTTTTTACCTGCATATCACATGACCATTAACACAAATCAAAGAACTGTGAACATTTGAAAATCTTGTTTAATTAAGGAAATATTAAAATCACAAAATGATGGGTGTACACTCCATTTCGTACAATTATAGTCAACTAAAAGGGGGACCAGTCTTTGCAGTTCCATAAAACTGGAAACTAGAATTTTTAAGGAAGATTTAAGGAAGAGAAAAAGGTGAATCAATAAATGATGAATGACTTCCAGCCATTGTGTGAATAATATGTAATCATATAAAAAGGAACTGTAATCTTTAAGCATTTAAAATATACTAAAATCGAATTACAAGTACTTCATTTTTGGAATCTGATTTTTGCCCTACTAAGGAAAGTGGCCATATAATCTTAAATTCAGTTGAGTGCATAGTGTATAGTCTGTCATTTGGGACATGACTATTGAAATTGGCGGGGGACAAAAAGAGGTTTGGACAAAAAGAGTGAGTTTAGGATGAGTCATCAACATTTGTGGCCGGTTTTCCCTGAAGAAAACCCTATAATTGTGAATGCACTTAGGGTGCACTAGCAAATCTATGACCTCACAGCTAGCAGACCTGGCCTAAAAGCTACAAAACTCCCATTTTCATTTCAAAACCAAAAAAAAGAAGGACATAACTGCAGAGGGACCAGAAAAAAAGTCATTTAGAAGTTGTTAGTCCCCAGTGAGGGAGGCAGTACATTCCAGACTCTGTTGCCCTCAGAAAGACTAATGGCCATGCTGAAGATATGAGGGCAACATTAAGTAAATATATGACTCTCTTTAAACGCGAATGGCGTTGCTACGGCAACAGCGCCGTACGGAACGGTCGGCGGGGGAAAATCTAGCAGCATGCTGAGCGTGGAAACGCGGTTGCGGATGTGCTTTTGAAAAATAACCATACGTGTCTTCCAGAGAGGTTTAAATTAGAGACGCAAATGATGTTGCGGATGCTTCAACCACAGGCGGTAAGACGGATGTGGGAGAAAGTGGGTGACATGGAGATATTAAAGTCGTACATAACACATACGCAAACAAATACCACATACAGACTCAAAACAAGAGCATGTGGCTCTACTAATGAAATGATTCTGTTCTGAAAAACTGGAAAAAGAAGAGCAAAAGCATGTAAACAAAGTTTGCTTAATCTGCATGGAGCAAGGAATGTTTATGAAGCTACATGCTACAAGCTACTCCTAATTTAAAGTAAAAAAAACACTACCAAAGGCTTCTAGTCCTTTATTTGACTTCCTTTTTTCATAACGCCGCATGTCTTTGTGCTTGTATTTTTACATAATAGCCATTACAGCAGCTTGAACACTCAGACTTTAGGTTGATATCCTCATCTAAATACACAGCACCCAGCAGTGTCATCACACACATATTTGTGCTTAACTTTGCAGAAAATTATAAAGGGCAATTTTCAAAATAGCACTTATATCTAATGGGCCTCATCTCGGTACAATTTAGCACTAGAGAAGTTCGAACGTGCACAGAGTTTGTCCTACAACAAGACTTTCAAAGTGAATTACACCATACAAGCTTTTCATTCTGACTCCGCATCAAATAAAAGCCTCATTCGGTTTTACAATATTTGTAGAGCAGAGTTTTGCATGATATTCTGTCACTATTGCATTATTATGAGACCACAAGGCCTCACGTTTATTACCAGCTCCTGAGGGTCATATACAGTTCCACCCTGTAAATTCTTATGGACAAGAGGGGGCTGTGGGCATCCTGAAGACCCTTGTGTGTGTGTGGAGTCACCGTTATTTTCTCTCTCTTAGCCTGAGATTGATTAACAGCCCTGCTATAAATGGTCAGTTGCACCAATGTATGACGAAAATGAATTTCACCCCCTCTCCACTTCCACATTCACAAATACAACAAATCCCTCATTCTTTCCCCCAAGCCCCCTGGAACGCACGGCAGTGAAAACTTCAGCCTGTCCATCAATAACAGCCCTGCAGTGCGGACAGGATTATGAACATTGTGGAGATTTTATTTCAGAAGATGAGATGATACACGCTCTTGGCAGCCTGTGAAATTAATCAGCAGAGGAGCTCCCTCTACTGGAGGATGTACAGTACTGACATTCACGGATAACTGGGTCATATTTGCTTTGGAACAGATTACTCTAATAAAAGGCTGGGTTCAACAAAACAATGGCTTTACCTCAGAAAAAACAGCATCAAGATTTTGTCTACATGCCTCTCACCAATGTACATATGCAAAAAAACAAATAAATAAATAATAATAAATAATTATATATATATATATATATATATATATATATATATATATATATATATATATATATATATATATATATAATTTTTGTTTGGTTAATTATTTGTTCAACATATTTGAACATATTTAGAATGGAAATTTTTATTCAACATTTCTTTCAGTTTTTTACTTGCCATTCTTTGTAATTAAATTTGATGTTTACAAAATTTCTAAATGAAAATTTGTTAGAATTGTTGTAAAATAAATGTTGTATGAAAAATAAAAATAAAGACAATTTTATATTTTAAATCAACCGTGCCAAGGTAATTCTTAATAGTCATTAAGAATGCAGCACGCACTGGAAAAGTGTTAAATTGTGTTACTTTTACACATTTTAAATGTTTTGTATTTAGAAAAACAAAAAAAGTATATCGTTTTAGTCATTCTAATCTACATTTATTGTATTTAAGCCATAAACAATAAGGATTTGACAGGAAGAAGTGGTGAAGACCAAACAAACTATTTTAACAGACAAAATAATGAAAAGGAAGATTGATTCTCTAGCTGTCATCTTTAGTTAGCATTCATTCATATTTAATGTTGTTTCAGCTGTATTTTGCATCATTCTTCCACACATATTTAGTCATCTGTGAATGATGTACAAGCATCCTCCATTACCATGATGAACAGAACAAAGGTGCCGAGAGAATGAACTCAATTAATCAGACAGCAGCGCTATCTGCCTGCCTTTTGACTCTGCAGTGTCATTCTAAAGTGCTTTCTTCTGATAGTTCTGTAGAGCTTTGCAAGAAGTCAGTAAGGTTAACAGGAAGTGGCACGCTGTTTCTTCACTGCCGTTTCAACGGTTTAGTCATATCTGCATGTGGAGCACGATCCCATTCACTCCATAGGAGTGGATCAACATCGTTCATTAGTGCAGCAAATTAAAACCACACACACACGTCACCAGAAATGTTTTACTCCAACATAGCAGCTGCCGTATCTATTTGACTACTTTACAACTGCCTCTTTTGTAAGTTGTTGGGATACATCGGGTGACACTGAACTGGCCGGTCACTCGCCCAAACACAGTCAAACACACTAAAGGTTGCTGGGGCGTTGCTGTATGGTTTGTAGGGTGTTCTTGGAGAGAGATATCGAAGTAGTTGCTACAGTGTTGAAGAATAGACAGAAGAAAAGAGAGAATGACAAAACAATGGATGGATGCATGGATGGGTGGGTGGAACAAAAGAACAAGAGATATAGATACAACTAAATCACAGATAAAATGCGCATGAAAACCTAAGAACAGCAGAATGAATGAATAAACAAAAACAGAACAAACAACCTAACGATTCATAGATAGATAGATAGATAGATAGATAGATAGATAGATAGACAGACAGACAGAATATGTAGGCAGGTAGAATGGAATAACGATAGAAAGACAGTTAGAACATCAGACAGACAGATAAATAGATAGATATGAACAGATAGAATGTAAACAGACATGTCAGTTATCCGTCAAGTGGACTATGAAGCCCAAGACTCCCATCGGTCAGTTTGTGAGTAAGGTGATGTTTAGAGATAAAGGTGAATAGTGGGCCACCCCCACCCTGTCCCTTCTCAGCCCGCCCAGCTTTTACAAGCAGCGGGCCAATTGCAGTCATTAGATAGTAACCCGCCCCATAAAGTGCACTCATAGAGGACTCATCCAGGGGTAAAATGACAGAACTACATTTCCACACCTCTGGTTTAAAGAGGGGATTTCAAAGAGCCATTACAGAGAAATGAAATGAGCGTCTTGGGTCCATCCCTGAGAGATTAGCCCCTCTTTCTCCTCCGTGTAGTCTGTGTAGATGAATCGTCCCCTCCGTCCCTTCACGCACACGTTCTGTCACTCACACCGAAGACTCCATTAGGGGAGATCGCTGTGACAAACAGGATTTCTCAATCCATAATCCACTATTCTCACAGCCAATTAGCAGGGTTAATTAGTTGAGAGAGTGCCAAATAATGCCAAAGTGGGCGAGGTGCTCTGTGTGGCAGAGCTCTGATGAACTACTAGTCCACTGCTAGTCGTTTTTTTTTTTTTTTTTTTTCATATATAGTTAATTTAAGGCTCATATACATATGCAAAAGTGCGTCATTTGTTTTTGAAAATATAAAATACAAGTAAGTGGAAATGAGAAAGGTAGAATAAAATAAGTTTAAGCACTAAAATTTCTGCGTAAAAAGTGCCAATTATGTTAATTAATAATTATACTATAATAGTATACAAAAATGCTAAAAAAACACTGATTTATATCACAAAAGCAGAGTTAAAGTAATTAAAATATTTATTAACAGCGTTCAACATATTTTTTACTAAAAACACAAAAAAATATAATTACTTTCATTGACTTTCAGGAACACTTAATAATAATTAATGATTAATTAATAAATCACATGTTTACAGGCTCATTAAAGTGAGCAAGAAGACTCAAAGTTATGATGAATAAATAATAATAATAATAAAAAAGTAATGTTTATACAAGATTTTTAGTTCCCCAATTAATCAAATGCAATCTGTGTGTAAATGAAAGTAAATTCAGTTCATTTAATTGAACCGGTGTGTGTTTAGATGCTTCACGTCAATGATCCAACATAATAATAATAATAATAATAATAATAATAATAATAATAATAATAATAATAATAATAATATGCTATGCTGTATATACCATTACATAAGTATAAATGAAAACTACTAAAAATACAAGGCATCCTATGGGGCAAAAATGGCGGAAGATCAAACCTGATCATGTCAGGGGTGTTTGTTTGCACAAAGAAAGGGATAGAGGTGCTCTTTGTCTGTGCTCTGTATGAGAAAGGTGCCGGATCTTGTAATAACAGAGTTGGGTTGGGTCTTTGACGGACAGGTGTAATCCCAGCATGCATTCATCTGGAAGCAGCAGCCACTGAGGCCTCCTCTATCCCAGCTATCCTTGCCCTTTGCTTCTCACAGGCTAAATGGCAGCTATAAACATGACAAGCCATCAAAACAATGACAAAGCAACTGCAAAAGGCAGACCTCTCTCTGTGTAATGTGCTTCTCCTGAGAGGCAAGCTAATCAAAACATCACACAAAGACCTTTGTGTGTGTGCGTGCATGTGACACACCGAAAGAAGCTCCTCTGAAATCTAGAGCTGAGGCTAAAGGAGTTGTGGTTACCTGCTAAAACTCACCAATGATGACAGTGGTTGCCAGAGTGTTGTTGAGCAGTTGCTACAGTATGGTGTTCTCACTGGTATTATTTGTTGCTATGTGGGTACCCAGTAGTGTTCTGGGATGTTTTAGCATCTGCTATCCTATTGCTAAAGCATTCTGACTGGCTTTAACATTTTTTTTTGCTAATTGGTTTCAAAGGTGTTTTGACTGGTTTCAATGTGTTGCTATGTGGTTTCAAAACAATTTACTTGGTGGTTTAGCATGTTGCCATGTGTTTGCAAAGGTTTCTTTTTCTTTTCTTTTTTTTAATTGATTTAGCATGCTTTTATCCTGTTGCTAAAACGTTCTTACTGGTTTTAGCATGATGCTATGTGGTTGAAATGATGATCTGACACGTTTTAAAGCTGAAAAAACTGTTTTGGGTGAGTTTAGCATTTTGCTATGCAGCAGAAAACAAGTTTTCTGGTGTTAGCCTGTTGCTATCTTGTAAAAAAGAAAAAGAAAAAACTGCTGTCTTGTTGCTAAAACATTGGTTATTGCATGTTGGTTACAGCAGGTTTTAATGTGTTTGTTCTGGTAAAAGTGTTTATGTTGCCATGCCGTTGCAAAGATTTTCTGAGTTTGTTTAGCTTTTTGCTATCCTGTTGCTAAAGCATTTTGTCTGGTTTTAACATGCTATGTAGTTGCAAAGATGTTCTGACTGTTTTTAATATGTTATGTGGTTCCAAGAATGGTCTGGCTAGTGATTTAAAATGTAGCTTTGCAGTTGCATAGGTTTTCCAATTCGTTTTAGCATGCTGCTATCCTGTTCCTAAACATTTTGACTGGGTTTAGCATGTTGTTATGAGGTTGCATTTTTGACTTGTGTGCAGTTGTGATTTCTTTGCCAATTGTATGGTAAGCTATATACAATAAATAAATAATATTATATTACTGTATGTATATATATATATATATATATATATATATATATATATATATATATATATATATATATATATATATATATATATATATATATATATATATATATATATCTCATATTCCACAGAAACCATTAGGTCCAGTATCAATCAATTTAATAGCACAAACAGTTAGAAGCATTATAATGTAATTATAGTTGCTATACTTAGTGCTATAGATATTTTGAACTCATTAACGCTAAATATAAGCAATGAGCAAACTATTAAATGATTCAACTCCTTTCCGAGTTTTCCTGCAAACGTAGACACAAACTTCCTGAGAAAGGTCTCTGTGCTGTTCCAGAGGTATTACATTTCTGCTCATCTAATCTCTGTCACGCACAATAAGACCCACAGCAGATAGGGGCTACATTTCTTGCTGCTCCCATTCACGCCGGGCCCTTATCTGGCCACAAACACATTTCAGCAGTAAGTAGACCTGGCCTGCTGATTCCGGGCTTCTGTTGGCTTTAGCCGGGCTTAGACGATCCGGCATCTTCCGAGTTTCCACTACCCCTAACACACACGCAAACCACACACAGACACAAAAAGAGTATTTACCCAAGGCTGTGTCAGGAGTTATTAAACTTTAATCTGGGTAAGAAGAGCATATTCCTGCAATGAATTATAGATGACACAGGTTACAGTCCCCGAGTGACCCCTGCTTTCCCCCACAAAGATCAAATGCGGCAGCTTTTTTAATAAACCATATTATAAGCTGAGCGATCTGGGCCACTGCCAACCGAGATGGAATTTCAAATAATAGAAAAAGAATTTGAGGTCCAGAGATGGAGAGACTATAAGCTTAAAGTAAATTATAGTTGCAGTGCCCTGGTATTAATACCTGTCTGTGTGTGTGTGTGTGTGTGTGTGTGTGTGTGTGTGTGTGTGTGTGTGTGTTTGACCATATTTACTGGATTGCCCAAGTTTCAGTTGCACATTATTTCTTGAGTGCTGAAGAAGATTCGCTTCACGTCTGGTCGCTGTGTAAGTACGTTTGTGCGAGTGTAACAGGCAAAAAATGAACAATCTGTGGTCATACACATGGCCCTGGCCGGATCCCGTCTGCTCGATGGCGTCTTAGCCAGAGTTCCAAGCTGTCATCATGATTAGTTTAGCTTTCAACGCCCACTTGGGTCTCTGTTGTCATTAAGCTCATTAACAGAACTGTCCCTGTACATCCCAGAAATCCCCAACATACTTCTCCAAGCCGATGGAGACTGAAAGGGCTAGAGAAACATACAGTGCTTCCTTTGCTCATTAAAAATCTAATCTGGCAAATAACAACAAAATACAACAGTTGATTTGGAAACTGGTTGATTAATTTCGGGCTGTGTACTCTGGCTAATAACTTTCTCATAATATTAAAATTGAATCATTCAGCAGATGCTTTCATCCAAAACTACTTACTGAAAAAAAGCAAGTTATTAAACAGGAGCCAAAATTTTAGCAATGCTGCAACTTCATGATTAGACATGAGCAGTACAAATGTTAGAGACATATAACTACATTTTTTTCATTCAAATGTAATATGAATTATTAATGTAATGTATGCATTTAGCAGACGCTTTTATCCAAAGCGACTTATAGTGCATTCAGGCTCACAGTTTTTACCTAACGTGTTCCCTGGGAATCGAACCCACAAACCTTGCGATGCTAACGCAATGCTCTACCACTTGAGCCACAGGAACAATTATCAATCATGGCATTAAATAATAAAAATTCACTGTAAACCACGGCTTCTTTGGGCTCATTGCTTTGTTTTGTAATTCAGTAAGCTGAATAATCAGCCAGTCATTATTGCAAACAATATATAGCATATTCGGCATATTTTTTTGTGAAAAGTGTAATCTCCAAAACATTAAAACATCATTCTTATATACTGTATGCCTCATAGTGATGTCATCTTTCCTATTGTCATTCTCACTGATGAAAACAATCTATTACAAACAAGCCATGAGAAAAAAAATGATCACCAGTGGCTCTCGAATGCATTTCACATTGAAAGTGTTTTTTGTTTGTTTGTTTGTTTTTTTTCTGCAGGTTTGTAAGAATAGACTTCCACAAAATCTACTGCAAATTGTTTTTTGATGAGAATGTCAGCTGGCCTGAGCGATGGCATATCATTCAACCCTGCAGTCCGGCACACAGCCATAAAAAGGCCAGGAAACAGAGACATAGGGAAAAGTCTGAAGCTGTTTGTCTTTTTGTGACGCTAACTAGGCACAGGTCACAGTGTGCTGTTAAAAGAGTCACATTCCTCTTACCGTTTAGGATGAGGAATGGGGTACGTAGTTCGCCTTTGTGAAATTTCAGATTCTTGGATGGAAAATCTGCCAAAGTTATTCATTAAACAACCGATCTTGTACTTGTGAAGGGTCTCTTTAAATCTGTAAAATTGCTGACCCATTTGGCTTAACACAACCCAAGACACACGTGACTGTGTAGCTATCTTACTTTAACACAATAACTGGAGAAGTCTTCTGATTCCTGAACCTGAACTAAATTATTAATATATATATATATATATATATATATATATATATTTTTTTTTTTATCATAATCGAACATTTCTTCTGGTACAACTTCAACAATTCACCTTGTACTCTAAGACTATCTGCAAAACACAATCAAGCCTTTCATAGGAAACATAACACCACTCGTTTTTCCAAATATGTAATGCGAAAATACTATGATAGCTTGGATTAGCGTGATCGAGCCGAAACAGAGTTGAAGACAGACAGTAATTACACAGCAAGAGCTGGATTGTTGTGATGTGGTGCGGCAGGCGTTAACATGCGTGCGTGACCTGAGGTGAGGCCGACGCAGGTGATCAGATTAGCAAAGCTAGCGTTGTAGCATGCACGCCCAGCGAGAGACTGCCTGACTACAGTCATTATATAAAGTACTTATTTCAGTACAAACCCAGCAGGCTGCTTGAACAGTGGATGTGTAATCTGCCACTCGCTATTTAGATCAAACAAAACAGGCCATTTACAGAGTTTTATGCAAGGAAGTGAGGAAAATTATTTGTGCGGAATATTGAAATCTCATGGACATCGGGTTAATGGTGGCCCTACTAGAATATATTGTGACCTTAGGATAGCATTACATTGCAGTAAGAATTTCAGTGATGCTGGATACCACACACATATAGCTTCCCTATTAAAAAAATAAAATAATTAAAATTATACATTAATTATAATTATAAAATATATATAAATGATCATTATTACTATTATTAATGTTATTATTAAAGAAAGCTTTATTATAGAGAACTGTTATTTTAAATTGCAATGATATTTCACAAAATTACAGTTTTAGTGTATTATTTAAATGTCCCAGCGATCATAAGAAACTCGAAGACATAAAACTTATATACTCAACTTTTAAACAGTACTGCAAACAAAACAAAATGCTATTTTATTTGATGCACATACACTAAAATTGGTATCTGAAATCCTACATGCAAAATTAGTGGTGATATATACAGTAATAAATTTGAAAATAATATAGAAAAATACAATAACTTGTAATGCATATAAAATTTCACGATGCAGTTATACAGTATTTTATTTAAAATTCAGCTCCATTATGATCTATTAACAATGATTTACTATTCATATGTGCTGTTGGGATAAACTTATAATTGCATTATAATAATGTATGTGTGTGTGTATATATATATATATATATATATATATATATATATATATATATATATATATGTGTATATATATATATATATATATATATATGTGTATATATATATATATATATATATATATATATATATGTGTATATATATTATATATATATATATATATGTGTATATATATATATATATATATATATATATATGTGTATATATATATATATATATATATATATATATATATATGTGTATATATATATATATATATATATATATATATATATGTGTATATATATATATATATATATATATATATATGTGTATATATATATATATATATATATATGTGTATATATATATTATATATATATTATATATATATATATATAATATATATATATATATATATATATATATATATATATATATATATATTAAACAACATCCAACTAATTAATACTGAAATATTTCACCACTATATAGCCAGACTCTTGAAATGAACTGCAAAAAGATAATCTAAACTATAAGTGACTAGTATAAGTTAACAGCTCAGGGACTATTGTAGTACGGCTCATTTGCTTTGATTCTGACATGTCTTTGAATCCAAGCTTGGGTTTGCAGTACAGAGTAGGTCCTGACCCAAAGTCATGCACAGTAAAGCCAACACAACCAGAGCGGCAGTAATTGGTTCAGATGGAAGACCCATGAGTATATGAAAGACTATGATCTACAGGGTCAGTCTAGACCTCTCCCAACAGCCCCTTATGAAGAACAACCAAACCTCACAAACGAGTCATTATGGGAACTCCTCCGGCCCAAGCAACCATGAACTCCTTCCTGTTCAATTCATCACACTGGTCAGCATGTCATTACAGTAACCACTCCTCCAAAGCCGGGATGGATCGCACAAGGATTAACTGTGGCTAACATAAGCAGCAGACCCAAAATTGTTTAGCTAACCTATTGGAGCAGCAGTTACTGAACCAATTCCTTCGATTTCAAGAGCCTTCAAGTCACAGAGCATTCAAACAGTAATTGGGTGAGTTCAGGAAGGGACAAATTGAAAGATGCAACAGGGCAACACATTAATTTCACGTCACATTAGCACACAGGAGAGAGTAGTTTATCAAAATGGCCATATGAAAAGATAACACAAACTACATTCCTTTATTTATACCGTGAGGAAAGACATACAGCGCAGTTAGTGTTGGTTTAAGAGCAAAAACCGAATCACTGTGGGCTTGGCAATCATTCTTAACTGCATTTGCATACTGAAGGCTTGACAGAAACAAACTATCTTTCTCCGCAGAGAGAGAAATTACGGCTGCATGGCGAATTAGAAGCGGGCGCAGCTAACCATTGACATGACTGTCCACGTCTCTGCGGCGTTTGGATTTATTACAGCGCGGCAGACCACATCATAACTGATGCTTTCAATTCGCAAAGAGTCACTGAGGAATTTACAAGGTGGGGAATGCTAATAGGATGAGAGCGAGATCTGGAGACGGATCGTCAGGACTCTGTAACAAATCTAATAACAGTTTAACTAGAAAATGAATTCTCAAATTGTGCCGCTTTCAGCAGAAAACGAGGGATGGGAGGACAGTGAGACGGAAGCCCAAGACTGTCCTAACAAGGAATAGTTAACCTAAAACTGTCTTTTTTTGTCCACCATTAAATGTATGGTAATATATGGAAGACTCAACAAAATTCTCTTTTTTTTTTCCAAGCAAACAAACAAAAAAACACACAAACAAAAAAATAAATAGCATGCAAGTTTAGAATAAAAGAGAGCAAACCATGACGGCATTATTATAATTGTAATATGTTCATTATTATTTTATTATTATTATTGTTGTTATTATTATATAACAATATGGACAAAGAATAAAATTCTTATTAATAATAATAATAATAATAATAATAATAACAATTCTCATTGAAATAAAGTTATTTAACTATTAAATACAATTATAATAATACAATATTATTTAACTAAAAATAAACTGTTAGTACTACTATTACTACTAATAATAACAGAATTAGTACAAATTTTATTTTATTGTTTTGTTATTTTCTGGCCTATGAAATGTTGCTTTTTGGAAACGCATAAAAAAATGCCCCTATTTGGTTCCAAATTCGTTTGCCATTTTTTCCCGTTAAACATAAAAGGACAGAGTAAATAAATGACAATTTTCATTTTGTGTATACTGTACCTTAAAACACCTGATTTATTTAGGAAATTGAAAATTATGTAAATTATTTCACTCATAAATAATTCCTGCTGGCTTTCCCAGGATGTGCCCAGTCAATAAATCTTGATCAGAGAGCAATAACACAGCACGTAATGTCGTCCAGAAACACAAACACACACGCACATTCAAATACATGAAAGCCACAATGATCTGAGCCTATGAGGTCATCAGACCAGCCTCTGGCGCATTTCTTAGCCACATTACCAAAAACACAGCCAGCCCCAAATGTCATTATGTCCTCATTACCAGCCAAGGCCTTGGCCTGCATCTCAAATTATTCATTTAGCCGATATTCCCAGCCAAAGATTAGCCCCCAATATCAGCAGCAGCCCTCCCGGAGACATGGGGGCAGGAGGAATTGACCCTTAGTATTGGCAACCAACGGAGGCTAAATTAAACAGAGGCAAAAAAGAGCAGGAAACACATGCTACCAAGACAATCTGAGTGCAGGGAGCTTGTTTGTGGTAATAGCAGCATAAGCATTCAGGAATGACCACAGATCAGAGGAGAAAATGTGACTTACCTTAATGAAAGCAAGGATGGTGCAGCACAGAAAGAAAAGCAGAGGGAGAAGAAAAGAGAGATGATTAGATTATTTTTGCATATTGTGGTACTAGAGGTCACGTTGAGCCACTATAATGTCTTGATATAGTCATCAGAAAACAAATCGGACTCAAATAGAAACTCAATCAAATAGCAGGCTGTAAGTGATCATCGAAATTAGTCCTATATGTTTTTTTTCTTAATTCTAAGAGCATGTCATTTTACAGAGAATAAAATCACATGGACAAATCATGTGAAATAGATTACAGAGTCTTATGTATTCATTATGAAGTAATTTTAGGAACAAGCATGTCATACATCTCAGAGAGATGGAGCTGTGTCATGTCAGGGTGTAAACTGAATCACGGAATATGTTAACATTTCACATTCAAATAGTAATTTTTATTTTACTTTGATTTATTAGAAAAGGAGAAACAACAATAATACACGTAAATATTAAAATAAATAAGTAAAATATTGATTTATAATAATATCAAATGAAATATTCCATCCTCAACTATTATTACAAAATGTTTCTTATAAAATCATGGATATATATAGATATATATATATATAGATATATATATATAGATATATATATATAGATATATAGATATATAGATATATAGATATATATATATAGATATATATATATATATATATATATATATATATATATATATATATATATATAGCTAAGAAAAACAAAGATGTAAAGGAATAAAATAATTAAAGGTAAAAATAAATATCCATAGAGTAGGAAAAACAGACAGACAAACAGACAGACAGACGGAAAGACAGAGAGAAACTCTCCATCTTAGGCAGGTATATATGATGAATCGTTACTAAACATATGAACATGTTATGCGCATTGCCCTGTCCTCTCTTAAATACCATATCCACCCATGTGGCATGTAACTGGTTAAATCTGTGACTAATAGTATCTACTTGACAACGTCATTGATTCTTCTGTAAACCAGCATGTGATCTTTGACTAGCAATGACACCATCAAACATCAAACCCTGAAGCATACAGCACCAAAAATCCCTGTCAAATGTGCAAAACAACACAGACAAATGGGGGATGCAACAATGCAAAAAAACAAAAAAACACATCCACCTTCCCCTCATTCCTAGCTGATCATGTTTCCATTTTTATGGCCCCCAACGATCTGTTAGCGGGAGTCCACTGGCTCTAATGAGATGTCATTTGATTTAGGGCCCTGAGAGTAACAGGCAGTGGTCGCGGGCGAAGCCTTGTCCCTCTGAGCCTCGACACCCCGACCAGCAATAGAAATCAATGCAGTCAATACCGTTATTAATACAGTCCCGCACCACGAGAGCAGGCGAACGAGACCGATGACATTAAGCCAGATTGATCCAAAGGGAAATGGATTTCATAAAGCGCTTGAATGAAGTCATTATACAAGGGACAATGGGGCCCCATTTACAAGCCAGAGTAAGGCTATTGGTTTCATTCGACAGCACTCTGCGATATCTCACCAAATCGCCCGACGCACGGCTAGCAACAACACCTGAATCATCAAACAACTGCGATTAAAGTAAATCCAAATGGATGAAAGCAGTACTTGTGGAAATAAATGTGACTTTGTCTGAATAAACGGGCTGTGGATCGTTTGAATGTGCAAAAATGAAGTACCAATAGGAGGTACACAAGTATCGCCCCATGCAAAGTTAGAAAGACAATGGACGTCAATATCTGCCAAGGGTTTGGAAACCGAACAATGCGAGTGTGCTTCAACTAGCCGTGTAATTAACACCAGAGCACTGGGATCCCAGGCTGCCTTTGTACAAGATTAAATACATGCCACAAATGCCCATTGTTCTCATACTGTATGTACTTTTGCACAACAGAAGTTCATTTCTCACAGTGTTCATTGCCCACTGAAATGTCACCGTCTTACATTCGGATACTAATGAAACAACAGCTCTAAACAGCTTGCAGGCATGCAGAAAGGACGAATGTTGTTTGATTTAGCAACTGACAAAAGCTCATATATTTATATAATTAAACATTATGCACAAAGAGTCCAAACAAGAACCGTTGCTTTGTCTCATGCCATCTGGAACCGGACCAGGTCACTTCCTCCGGGGTACTAGGACTTCTATCACAAATGAATATTCATTGAGACATAAAGAGCCAATGAAATATGCAATCAACTTAAATACAAGAGTATGTATGTGTGTGTGTGTGTGTGTTTGTCTGTAGGTCATGGGGCGGTTTAACTAACCTCCAGGAATAAGAAGGGTCAGGCATCCAATAAGGGCTACCTAGTGCCATTAAATCGCATTGAGCTTTATTGAGTATACAACCATATTACCATGAGCTCACCAATATTGCACACAAGGGGTACCACCTGGGCTAAAAATGAATTTTTGCCACAATTTTAATATCTTTTATAGCTTGGGGATTTATTTTGGGAGTCCAAAACTAATTTAGCGTCATGTATTAAACATGCACAACGCTGAATATCAATTCAGTATATTGTGGCGCTTTTGGTATTTCAGAAATGCGAATTACTGGACTCTGAGTAAACCGCTGAGTGGGATTTCCACCTGTTCAAAAGAAAATCACTTGTATAGTATCCATATATCCATGTGCTGGTACTATATTTTAGATGGAACAATGACAAGGATATCTGATATACTTGTAAAAAAGATAAATCAAGGAGAAGTCTAGTTCAAAATGCAGATGGGAAGTTCTTCGAAATGTTATATTTATATTCATGTTGGTTTCAAACATTTTGACAAGAAAAAATAAAAGGAAAGATTTATTATGGGAAAATATTTTATTTATAAAATTATTATTCATATTCATGTTGGTTTCAAACATTTTGACTAGGGAAAAAAAAGGAAATAGATTTATTATGGGGGGAAATATTATTATTATTTAAATGACAATAAAGCTAGGAAAATATTAATGAAAATATCAAAATTATAAAATGATTTATTCACAATTTTCTGCTGCTATTTTATTCTTTAATCTCCAGACAGTTACAACACTTTTTCACTTTACATCCAACTAAAATATCAGAATTCAAAATGACCTTTCATTGAAAAACTGAAAACGTATATATAGAAAAGTAAGTGTTAATATGAATTGAATCTTTAAAAATGTGTAGAATCATGTCTAAATGGCATCTTGTACAGTAAATGATGAAAAAAATAAAAATAAAAGCATTATGAGCAAATGAAAATCCACACATTGTATACAAAAAAAAAAAAAAAAAAAAAAAGAGAGAGAGCGAGAATGCATGTGACAAGTGGAACCACATTCCAACTTCACTGGCCTTGCTAAGGCTGCACCAAATGCATTTTTTAGGCTAGATTATAAATCCATTAAAAGTGAATCCAAGAATCCCTCACTGAACCCTGATCGCCCGCTAAAGCCTTTAGCCCGAGTGCCACACAGTTTGCAGTGCCAGTCCATGCCCTGAGGCTCAGTGCCACCCTATGCTAACGTTCTGTTACTCCTCTCTCTCAAAAATTGATCCCTTTTTGACTTATCTCATTCCCTTCCACTTCAAAAGAGCGTTTGAAGTGCGCACGGGCCACTTTGAAGCCTCCAGTACCCACAGTCCTCTGTGATGTGTCATTAAGCTGTTCACTTCCAATTTGAAGGCTAGATTAGCACGCAAACGTGTTAATGTCCGGCCATGAGAGACCAAACACAGCCTTTGAAAGCTGGGTTTATTTTATAAAGACATAAGGTAACTGGATTAAACTCCACTCTTGAAAACAGTAAAGCTGGCATGAAAACTGCATGGTATAAAAACTTTCTTTGAGAGTTTATATTTTGATATTTCGCCATATAAAACCTACACCTTTTCATAAACATACACTACTGTTCAAAAGTCTGGGGTTGGTTAGATTTCGGTTTTATTTTATTAGTATTATTTATTTATTTATTTATTTATTTATTTATTGTTTGAAAGAAGTCTCACCAAGGCAGCATCTGTTTGAACAAAAATACAGAAAAAATAAAAAATAAAATAAAAACTATTCTATTTTATTATATCTTGAAATGTAATGCATTCCTGTGATGCAAAGCTGAATTTTCAGCATCATTACTCCAGTCTTCAGTGTCACAATTTCCTTCAGGAATCATTTTAATAAGCTGATTTCATGCTTAAGAAACGTATTCTTCTTTCAAAACAACTCTGTATGGACACTGAGACATATGAGCCATACATTATTTCTAAATAAGATATATTCACCTGTTCCATGTGCATCAAGCAAAGAGCTAATCTAACTTTGTGATTCAATTCAGCATTTTCAAATTAGAGTGAAAAAAAAAGTCAACTCTGACCTCCGCGCTGAATGAAAACTTTAATTATAAATCATCTTCAGCTTCAGAGATATTTAAACGGCGATAAAATATACATGGACGATATCTCTCTCCTTTTTAATAACTGTATCCTCCTCAGGAGCACTGTTAATCATTCTTTAATTAACTTGTTGACTGGGGACAGGAGCAGCCAGCCTGCCATCTCTCTCTCTATCTCTCCCTCCCTCTCTCTGTCTCTTCCTCTCTCTATAAAACATGCACAGCAGAAAAACACCAAAGTTTATACAAGGAGGTCACTGACTAATGATTCAGGCAGATGGAACAGCAAATGGCACAATAAAAACTGTAAAACATGTTTATTTTTATAAATGAATCTTTGCATGTACCACAGGTTTTAAGATTTCACACAATTATAGCATAGCTTGAGAAGATTTAAGTTTTTTAGGCCACATTCTGTTCTGTACACATATAGTTCAGTGATTCACGTGAGTGACACCCACATTCTACAACCTAATTGATGTCTGAAAAATACAGGTGGTGACAACCACATTTACAGAAATTCTACACAGATTGTATGAAACAGACCTGAACAACTAGTTGTTGATGATGCGTTTAAACATGTATCAGAATTGTGTCTCTTTTGTATGTGCAGTGCAAGAAATTTTATTTTTGACTCATGGATGTTGTCAGATCTTGCTAGAAAAAAAATATAAATAAGAACAAGCCCATGATCTGTTATCTTGGAAATAAGCCACATATCAAACTATAGCGACTTGCACCTGCCTACTTTAAAACGCTATGCTCCATAAAACATTATGAGCCAGTCTTAACAAGTGTCGCTTTTAATAAGATGACATAGCAACCCTTCAAGAGCACTGTCTGCAAAGTAGCCTTCCAAACATAAACAAAACACAATGGCTCTGTGGTGGTTTATTAAAAATTGCATAACGTTATAAGTCCCTGCTATATTACTTTGGTTAAAAATAGCGTATACTAAATGGCAAGCCACCAAAACATTGGATAAAATGGTGTCAATCACAGTCTCAAGAGTAAATTCTGTTCCATACACAAAAATTATAATCTAGGAGATTCACTCCCATATTTAAATATGGCTGTGACTCTTGAAATTTTACATTGTGTGTATGGCCATTGACTACTTTTATGATATTATTATATTGCTTTGGTCAATTTTTACCTTAAAGATGATGGTAAGCATTGTTATGTCCTCCAGAAGTATTTGAATACAGCACTAGAGATGTTTGAATCTGGTACAAGAGTGATGTTTTGGTGATGCAAGATAAAAGCTGCTAGAATGACGTTTCTTTATGATTGTGTCAAGACGCCACAAGCTACAGAACTAAGGCGCTCTTGGCTAATGGAAAAACCCATGTGTGGACTCTCTCTTTCTCCTTTAATAACTCTCTGTCTGACCCACACACGCAGCAGTGAGCCTCTTTTCCAGCAGTGTGATGTTTTCTCCACAGAAGTGTGCTGGGCACCAGCTGGGTTAAGTTGATAAAAGAATACTCTGGAGAAGTGAAGCCATCGGATTTGAGCAATGGATACAGATACACTGAACCAAAAAAAAAAAAAAAAAAAAAAAAAAAAAGGTCAGACAGAGAGTTATTAAAGGTGAAAGACTTTGGTTAATCTTCCAAACACAGATTAAGATTTTAATGATGAAACCTGAGAAGTTAAAAATCTTGGGTGAATTTTTGCTTTCAAGAATTGCATGATTCTAGGTTACATAACCCATCCCAGTCTGGTCAAGCAAGTCTCTTTGTTGGTCTTGAGAAGACCAGCTTGCAGATTAGCTAAACCATCCCAACACTTAGCGATCACAAACCTCCAATTTGGGTCTGCAAACAATTGAAGACTGGGTCAAGATTATTATTATTATTTTTTGTTTTTGAGTTAATATATATAGTATTGTCCTACATTGCTCGCTATATTTGAAATAAGAATACTTTTATTCAACGCTAGGGCAGCAGATGATGGTTACCTGTTTCTCTGTATCATTTTGCCATTCCTAGACATGCAATTCTGATTTAATTCTATAAAACAAATCTAAAATATACAGTATCATTTGGTCTCATTGTAGCCTTGGGGCTCCTACTCAACTGGATTAATATGGACGAATTCCAACCTCTCTATATATTAGAAACACTATAATGTACATAATGTGTGCACAAACGCACATATAAAAACCAATATGTGGTAGATGAATTATTTAAAGAGCTGGAAGAATAAAAGGCCTCGGTTAACAGCGCAGACTCAATTGAAGTCAATCTGAATCAGTCTCAGAGGCATTTAGAGGTCCTCCTCCAGTCTTTGTTCTTTGAGAGTAATGGCTATTTATCAAATCCTCGCTCGAGCCAGAGCTGCATCAAATATAATATCAGCCTCAAAGAAAAATAAAATAAATAAATAACAAAAACAACATAAATGTCCATTCTATAAGCCTTCATGAAATTAGCTTCTGCCCGAGGCTAGTTCTGCTGACGTGAAGTATCTTCTTCTAATGGTGGCCAACAGTTCAAGGCTAAGTTTAGCTCTTTCTCTTAGCCATCAATCAGTATGTTGGAAATAACATTACATTGATAATATATCTTCAGTGCTGTTCTCTGCGTATTAAAAAAGCAGAACCTAATCTATTATCCTTGTCATGCATTCATTTTACAAAAACACGTAGTGTAGCTTTGCTACTCTTTCTTCTAGTCGAGGTTCAAGACAAACCAGAAATAAAAACTAAAAGACTCAAATAAGCTCCTGTTTTCCACTGGCTCTTATTTCCAAAGCCACTTCAGGCTAATACCCCAATGCTAATGATGCTAAAATACGCTCAACTTTTCCAGTGGTGAGCGCGCGTCACGGTAATTGTGAGCTGCAGCTACACTACACAAGAGACACACCATCAATCACGGATTGAGCTTCTAAACCAACGCTCAGAGTCTGGAGGTTTTCCCACTGGTGGTCTGAAGCCGCCCCACACATTCAAAGACCTCGACGTCATGACTATCCTTCCCTCAGTCCTCTCTGCATGCCTGCGGAGCGCCACGTACATCCTCACTTTAAAGAAACCAAGAAATCCAGTCACTGATTAGAGCTAATGCCTTTCAGATGGTCTTCTCTGGCCCAGCCCGTCTCGTGCGCCTCATTCAGACAGACTGGTGCACGGTCAGTCCCATTGCGGGATTGCGGGAGCCCCTCCATCCAATTTCAGAGTCAGAACTGAGGGTCTTTTTCCTGAAACGTGGCACTGACTGCTTCAAATGACAGATCTAAAGTGCAATATAATTTGTGGATTTGCTATATATAAAAATGTACAGTATAGAGAAAGGCAGGACTGGAGATATGGTTCATTCTAGAATCATCTAACTGTGACGACAAATTGTACCCAGTCATTTAAAATTTTACATGAAAGCCTGATGTTACAAGTAAAAAAAAACCATCAAACTTGCATAATGGCCCAGATGATCTAAATCTGCAAAGCTTAAAACCACAAAAGCTGAAAGAAAAAGTAATACAAGCCCAGGATAGGAAAGAGGAAAAACAAACACACATATTAATTATATAATACAGTTCAAAATTGTAGGGTCAGTTAGATTTTTAAATTAGTTTTTTTTATATTGGTTATATTTATATGATTTTTATATATATATATATATATATATATATATATATATATATATATATATATATATATATATATATATATATATATATATATATAAATAAATATATATATATATATATATATATATATATATATATATATAAATAAATATATAAATAAATATATATATATATATATATAATTTTTTTTTTATTATTTTTTTTTTTTCCCGTTACCAATTTCTGTACCAAAGCAAAATACAAAAACATGGTAATTCAAATAAATTAATAAAACACTCTTTATCACAAAAAATAAAACCAATGCCATTCTTTATACTTATTTTCAATTGTGTTTAAAGTTTTTCTACAAGTAATATAAATATGAAAAACTGTAAACAAGTTTCACCCAAATTTAATGTGTCTTTTAATTAATGAAATTAAACACATTGATTTGTTGGTAAATAAAGGGGATTTGCTATTAAAATTAAAACATGGAAGAAATATTGTGTTATTTATTTTTTTTAAAAAGTTTTATACTTTTTTTTTTTTCAACAGTAGTAGCAGTATCACATATATGCTACTAAATAATAGTAATATTTCTAGCACAATGCCTTTATGTAAAAATGTACTTATTTTGACGGGTTGCCATGAATACCCTTAAATTGACACTGGTTTTACTCAAATGAAATGGTAAAATGCTTGTGAAGTGACTCATAACAGTTGTGGTGATGTTGTTTATGTAGTTATGTCCTCATTGAGACGGCAGATGCTTAAAAATTACTGCAAGCATCATGCACTTCAGTCTATGTAGTAAACAAACCTGCACGTCTCTGCCATTCATACACACAGAGACGCGCAGAACATGCAGGAATCATATTTAAACCAACTTTTGCGGCTTAACATTTACAGATACTGGTCAATATGGAGATTTAATTTTATTAGTTTATGCTAACTTTTGCAAATTCCGTGACTGTCCATATTAAAATGTAAGTTTAATTTTCATGACTGGATTTTGAGATTCCGTCTGCGTTTTCTGCTTCGCGGAAATCATTATCATTTTTTAAGTACCGACTTGGTACCGAAGTATCGGGTCTTTGACAACACTACTGTGTTATTTAAGGAAGATGTTTGCATTAATCACAAGTAGTTCCCAAATTCCAACTGCATTAAAAAAAATTAAAAGAAAAGAAAAAATAAAATACATACAGTATGCAATACATATATTCAAACACTTCAGTAAAAAAAAAAAAAAAAAAACATGACTGGTTTCATAATACTAGCTGGTATCAGACTGAAATCCAAGTAAGCCATCACAGAAACATAATGCAATGTGATCATACTGTGCAATGAAAATCAGAGCAGATGTAAGAAAATCCAGTCATTTATCTGTGAAATGACTGTGACTCAGGGGTCAGAGGTCAAGCAAGGTGAATAGACGTGACCGTGAAAGACTCTAAAAGCTTTGTGTAAGCTGGACTCAAACACAACAAGGGGTTTGAGAGTGACCTCGCCTAAACGCTTGGCACAAGGGCAGCAGCTGTAATTGAACATCTGGCCCTGAAAATCTCTCTGTTCGGCTCAGTGGAACGTCCCTGACCTGGAAGGACAATCCTCTCCTCTGCCCAGTCTTTGTTAACCATATCAAATTGCTTTTGCAATTAGCCCCCTGATTTCAGTCTTGATGTGTTAGCAGAATTATTCATCTTTCCCGGGGTCCCGTGGTTCATTCGGTCACCTGCTGGTCAGTTGGCCTGCGGCCTGAGCTGGGTGAAGCCAACAGGAAGTTGACTGTCTGGGTCCATCATCTCTGGCACGGAGGGAGCTAATTGAGCAGCTGTGGAGGAACAAGCAGGTCAACGGAGAGATGGAAACTTTCTAGGATACTTTGGCAGTCCATTATATCAGCTACTGTGCAATAACAAGATCTTATTCATTGTACTCAAAGAATAGGGCAAAGTTTTGATTTTTTTTTTTTTTTTTTTTGCAGAATTCTGATGCCTGTCATTAACAAAACTTTATAAATAAGTCATATTTTGACCTTTTGAAAATCAGTTTTTAAGTTTACATTAAATTTCATAAACAATTACAAAGAAATGGTAAGTAGCACTTTAAATTAAATTATAAATGTCAAAAGTAGAAAAATTTGAATAAATAGAAAAAAAAGTAGAAACAGTATATTTCAATTATATATATATATATATATATATATATATATATATATATATATATATATATATATATATATTATATATATATATATATATATATATATATATATATATATATATATATATATATATATATATATATATATATATATATTTTTTTTTTTTTTTTACAATTTTGAAAACGTGATTTTCTTTACAGTGTATTTGCTACCAATACGAGTTTATATATGGCACTATTCACAAAATTTTGGACATTTAAAATTTCAATAGATCTAACACCATAAAACTGAATGCAGAAAATAAATAAATAAACGCAAGCTATAGCAAGTACTGCAGCATTTCAATCTTATGTTCAAAAGGAAAACAATTATCATAAATTCTGTCAAAATAGGCACAAAAAAAGGAAGTTGTATTAAAATGCAATTTTTATTAAATGAATTATTAAATACTAAAAACAAAACATTCTGAAGAACACCATGTTTACCTATTGCAAGCATTGCAGACTTTTTACTTCTTTTATTTAATTTCTAAAAAGGTGTTCCCTTTATCATATAATCTTACCAAAGAAAAATAATAATTATCCAAATTTTTGGAGGAAATTCAATTTATATTAATAGTTTTCATGCAGTATTTAAATAATTGATGTACTGGTAGCATTTACAGTTATTTTAATTTTAAGCCTTTTTATAAAAATAAAAGTTAATAAATAAAAATGTTAATTTTTACAGTATACAATTGTTATAAAATAGTATAGAACTATACAAAAGTCTATAATTTTTTTTTTTTCTTATGCTCATTTATTTATTATTTTTTTAAAGCTCTTTAAATTACCAATGTGAATGAAATTTTTATCTTGCCAATTTGCATTAGAAGTGAATGGAAACCTGGCTAATGACAAAACTTTCTGCAGAAATGTGGTTCTGCCACACTGCAGGAATGGCGATTTACTGGACGTATGGGTTCTGTGTTCATGAGGTATGACAGCTGTACCATTGAAATTGGACAGTTAGCGAGAGTTTCATCTCCTCACTGGGTCTGTGGAACTCAGGCAGGCGAGGCAAGAGCATCTGCTAAACTGTTCTCTCATATTTGATAGCATAAGCGCAGAGGGGATTCATACTTCTCAGGGTGAAGATTACACATTGACGAGCTTTGGCCTTGTAGAACCTAGCACATCAAAACAAAAGGAGCAAGGTGCGAGATGAAAGAGTGTATAATGACATGCGTGCATTCATAGGAAATAATGCACACACATGACGGAATAGGAAAAAAACATGGGCATTTCCATTAGATGCTAAACAAACTCTGTGGCCCGACGAATGAATCCTAAATGAGAAATCGAGTTTACAGCGGGACCATCTGGCCAGGCCAAGCCCTGTTGAAATCAGCCGTAAATTGGGCGAGCAGCATAATTGAAAGCAATGTGCACATGGGGTAAGGGAGCGCTCCTCTCTCTCGGTGTAATTTAGCTTTGTCGGAGCTGATGTTTTTGCTTGATGGACTCATTGTCAGGCAGATCTTGATAATGGATCTCCATCATGCTCTCTCTCTCTCTCGCTCTCTCTGTACCAATGGTCGGTACTATAAAAGACTATCTCTGGTGTCTAATCTTCCACAATCAGTGTGGAAAAAATAAGCAAACACAATCAACCCAAATAAATAAAAATATGCCGCTGCATCCTAAGGTCTAGACATCTGTTAGCTGCATATTATTAAACGCATGTATTTCTAAACCAGATTAGTGCTGGTGAAACTGTAGCTTCTCCACTCAATTTAAAATAGTTAAAGATGAATTGTGTCATTTATTCGCACACTTTCTTTAATAAAAGTAATTTCCAACTTAATGTTTACAGTATAGCCATCTACAAGAAATATATCCAATAGTTAATTGAGTTCTTCTTAATTAGTTCATAGGTGCAAATATATGCACATGAAATTAATCTGCATATAGTGAAAAATAAATCAAACGTTTGGTTCGCAATGAATTCTCTTCAGTGTTTGCCTTAAATCTATTAGTCCAGTACAATACGGTTTTACCAACCAACCAACACATTTTAAATAAATTGGGAATAAATTGGTCAAATGCAAACAAGTTAATCAGTTAATTTAGACAAAAATACAAACATTTGCAGCCCTCCAAAATCTGTCTTTCCTGTGTGTGCACAGACATTATGATCTGTAAAAATACAGCTTAATTTGTTTGTTTGTTTGTATATCAGCACATAGGATGCACCTTATCAGTGCAGCAAAATGACAACCATGTGCTTTTCTCCATAGACTATTAAAAAGGTTATTTTTCTTATATAGCAATCTCATCCGTTTTTCCATCAAAACAAAGACCACACACAATATCAATCAACCAACATCAGATGAAAAAGGCTAATCACAAATTCCCTTTTTGATTGAATTATTCATAATCTAGTTAACTTTCCTTTCAATTTTGGATAACTGGGCTCTTTCTTCATTGGAAAAACATATCTGAGGTATAGTGTCAACACAAAAAACAAAAAAAAAAAATTCCCCATATACTGAACAAACAGTCACTAGTTACTTCCCAGTATTGTTGCAGTGCAGAGCAGGTGTGGTTTGGACAGAGAAAAGAAAAGAGACAAAAGAAAGTACCTGTCTGATCAGAAAACCAACGTTCGTCATCTTGGTAAAGACGTCACCCTGTGAGCAACAGTACTACAAACAAAGCTACTATACAATAGGTTGTTGTATATGCTTTACTGATGTATCTTATAAAGGACATCTATACAACATATAACCATACATACACAAATCCTCTGGGGCCACAATGTTGAATGCAATGGAAACATGCCAATGAAAGAACAATATTACAGCTGAGACTCTCAGAATACCCACAATCCCTGTAGAGCCGGAGTTACTGCACCTAATGCAATAACTCCCTCGCTCGTGAACGCATGCACACCAACACATACTCAGGCTTTCAACTCCTGCGCCACCCAAATCGCGTTCGCCCCAAACTCGATTTAGGCAGAAATCTGATTTCCGTCCTCTAATGTGCGCGCAGAAGTGTTTATACTTGCTCAGAGAGCAGATGC
Organism: Carassius auratus; assembly: GCF_003368295.1. NCBI lineage: Eukaryota > Metazoa > Chordata > Actinopteri > Cypriniformes > Cyprinidae > Carassius > Carassius auratus. The sequence goes on from NW_020527862.1 coordinate 85,859, forward strand.
ATGCGTGTTTTAGCGTGTGCTTGAGTACATCCATGTGCGCTTGTGTCTAATTGGCAGGCTTCTTAATGACAGTGTATATTGTGAAGATAAATACATGCGTACAGTGGAGCACAGGGCACAAACCCCGCTGAGTCGAACAGCCAGGATGAGGAGGAGTGCTCAGAGAGCGTACCCAATGCATCTGTCCGTTTTCTTTGCACTCTTATGTCGGTTTTGCAGCTCAGCCTGCCTCTCTCACTTTCTCAGTTTTGCATGGCTGGTTCCAAAAGACGGCTGGCAACACTTTCACTCCTAGTTGTCTTGAATCATTGATGCTATTGACAAATGCAGCTCCATCAAAGCAGAAAGCAAATAGCCTCTAAGGCTGGGCAAAATGTCCAATTAACACAACATGTCTGAAACGTCTCGCCAACGTCGGGGCGACAGCATTGCTGACCTTCAGCCAAAGTCTTGTCAAGCAGTTTTGGTTGAGATTACCAAATCAATGCTAAACTAAAGAGAGCACACAGTCTAACTCAAGCAGAGCCGATAACATTTCAAGCTGAATTACATAAGGTACATGAGCTGATAAAGATAGTAGGTTCTGTTTGGTCTTCCTAGCTGGTCAGGTTTGCAGATTTTAGAAGAATTTTGAGAAATTATTAACTGGTCAGACTGAGAAATTAGCCGGCAATACATGATAATACATACAGTGTGCATACATATATTGTTCAAGTTTATGAACAGTAAGATTTGTATTTTTTTTTTTTTAAGAATTCTCTTCTGCTCATTTGATCCAAAACACAGCAAAAATATTGAGAATTTTTTTTTTACTGTTAAAAATAACTGTTTTCTATTTGAATATATTTGAAAATGACATTTATTCCTGTGATCAGATCTAGATTTTCAGCATCATTACTCTTAGTCTTCAGTGTCACATGATCCTTCAGAAATCATCTAATTAGATTTTTGAGCAGCTAATAAAAAAAATCTGAATGATTTCTGAAGGATCATGTGACTGGAGTAATGATGCTAAAAAAACAGATGCTAACTAAACCATAAAAATTTTTGGTAACTTGATGCATTAAAATAACAATCTGTAATAAATAATAATATAATTGAAATAAATAAATAAATAAAAACCTACTCTACACAAAGTAAAAAAAAGAAAAAAAAGAAAAAGAAAAAAGAATAATAATAATAATAATAATAATAATAATAATAATAAGCATTCAAAATACTAATAAAAAGCTTTAATAGCATCTCAATGATACCAAAACAATATTATGCTGTGCACAGTATCAAAGGTAATACAAAAAAGCAAAGGAATCTCTAAAGTCAAGACAATGACTTGACTGACAACTCCACACAAAGGAATGTCTTTTGTACATACCACAGAGTGACTGAGCGCTCCGTGTAGGTACAGCAGAATGGATCCATCTGCCATGTTAAATTATTAACACACCATTAAAATTTCATCTGCGCTAAATGTCTCCCATTTCTTAATTATGAGACTTTGGGGTTCCCCATTTCCCCAGACAACCGACTTTAATTTTCATTATGATGTGCAGATCCCGCACAATAGCCCATGAACTGTAACATTCTCAGATCATGAGAGCTGTAATGAGACGACATTGAGACAGTCTTGAGAAGATCTTGTCATCAAAAAAAAAAAAAAACCTTCCTTGTCTTCATGCATGGCAAATAAGAACTTGAGTTGTTTATTGATTAAACTAACTCATGTTGCAGGAGTAAATGTGTCTTAACACATTACACCGAAAGAAGAAAAGGCAAAATACAAAAGCATACAGTATACTGTATTACAGAGCAACATCATCCTCTGTGTTCATCTTCTGAGCTAAATCAGTCCAGCCTTTATAACATACAAGTCTGCTGCCCCCTGGTGGCAGAAAAACCATTCACATCCTCGAGTCAGTGTGTTATTCGAAGGCTGGCCACTAAAAGCTGTTACAGCACCAGACGCGGTTCATAGCCTCCGGCTCCGAATGCAATTCATCTGTTGAAAGATATTTCTATATAGGCAGCAGGGCCTGCGCAAACAGGCATGTTGACCAGCTGCATTTTGATAGGATTTAGAAGGTCATCAAAACAAAGACCTTTGGAAAACCACCGCACATGCTCTCCGTCTCTCTACCTCTCCCTGCACACAAAGACACATGCACTCTTTCTTTCTCAGTAGCATCAATCAAAATGGCCGCTCCAGTAGGAGAAGATAATGGCTTTATTTGTCATGCCAACCGCAGGTTTTTGGCTGTGACACCCATTAGCCGTGATGTCTTTATCAGGGAAAAGTGACAGAAGCCCAGCAAGTCCCTTCTCGTCCATGTGGAACATTGCCAGCCAATTAAGCACCACCGCTTTGCCTTCGACGAGCGCCATAACGAGGGACAGCTTGTGCATTAGCCTAACCACACTTGTGCAAAGGCTAATCACGCTAATGTGGTCCAGTAAACATGTTAGCATAGAAGTCAGAGGGACATACAACATAATTTCACTTTCCGTATGCATGTAACACCAGTGTAGAGCCGGGCCTCATTTTCAGGAGGCAACAACAACAAAACTATGTGTTAGCAAGTAGGATCATGAATAAATTTGTCTAAAAAAAAAAAAAAAAAAAAGGACATATATTCCCTGGAATGTTTACCGGAGATTCGAGAACAAGATTGTGCTGTGGTTATTTACTCTCCCGGGGGTCTATTTCATCAAGTGTGTGGACATCAATTTGTTTAGCTTTGCTCAGAAAAAAAAAAAAAAAAAAAAAGCTAAGAGGCTAACGATTAGGATCTGGCGTGGTGGAGGAGAGAGTAATACAGATCATCTGACCTCTTATGGCTGAAAAGAAATTCTTTCAATCGTGTAAAGAGTGCATTTCCATACAGATGGCCCCTAAGGCAAAGAGAAGGTAAAAGAGGCAAGGTTGGAGAAAAAGACGCTTAATCCTGTTACAAACTGACAGGGAGAAAGAGAAATAAACAGAGAGGAAAGACAGCATGCCAAAATTATAATCCTTTTATCTGAGATTGAGGTCTTTAAGAATTCAAAAAGCCATTAAAATGTTACAAATTCAAAAGTTAAGCTCAATTTACAACATCTGCAAAATGATCCCACAGAAAATTATTTAGGTAGGCCTCGCGACATTTGCTGTTTCACTTTAAATTGTCTTTGAAAAATGGGCTTGTGGCAAAAGTGCTATAAAATCTACCCAAAATTCAAAATATGAGGTAAAAATGACAATGCATGATTTATTCATATCACATGAGCAATTACTTTAATATTGAGAGTGATCATGATCTTATAGAACAGTTAACACTACTTGTAACTTCTCCACCGAAAATCGTTCCAAACATTACAGGTATGTTTCAAAATCATTTTCTGTGATAAGCGTAAGCCCTTCATCAGATGCATAGAGCTTAAATTTTGCTGAACCCAGAATATTCCACTAATGATCAAGATCTCAAACCTCAAACGGCTGAATGAAAATGTTACTCTTCATCTTAGCGGGACAATCTTTTCTTGGCAGCTCGAGTTTCTGACATGCATAATAAAAAGAGAGCTCTTGAGAATGACACAGTCATAAGAACATCAGGCCGGGCGGACTCATTAATCACGTTATTTTTGGATGAGTGGTGCCCATTTTTCTTGGCGGAACGCAGTATGTGGTGTGAGGAGAAGTTGGCATATAGCTAGAGACCGTTAGCGTCTGTAAAGTGAGCGTGCGACGTCGTGCGTACCAGCAGCACGCAGTGTTCGGATAATTAACTCCCCATCTAACACATTAGACAACTGTTAGACTCCGCAATTAGGACAAATCAGCTTAAAACTGCAAATATGGCGGGGCGCATATGCTGCGAGGAAGTTGGGCAAGTTCTTGTAGCTCTGAGAAACAAGGGATTATTACCGCAGTTTAGAGCTTTTGGAACAAACTGTACGAAACAAATCACTTCAGTTATGTGTTTAGCCACTAGACCTTGAGCTTGTGAAATTTCCTTGAATGCTACAACACATGGGATTGCTAGGCCATTTTAGGCCTAAAATGTTGCTATTAGCTCCATAACCTGTACACAAATTTGTGATCGCCTCAGACCCCTTAAAATGACAAAATGACAATCCTTGCCTTATTGGTGTTTCTTCAACCCGCAGACATGAAAAACAATATGTGGCAATAGTGTTGACGTAGCAGCGGACTTGGCAACACTGAGTGGGAATGCCCTTTTATAAATCTGAAAATATTTAAAAAGCTGCAAGCGAGTTTAAAAGGCCAGTACATTATACAGGCACTAATACGTTTATTTGTCACAAAAAACCACACCTCACTCAGTACTGGGTGACTATGATGGTAGAGCATTGGTAAACTGCTATAATACAGTTTATCTGAGTTAAGCAGAGAGTAAATTAAAACATCTATCTGCACGCTCTGCTGTCATGGAGCTTCAGTTACAGATTTCTCACTAAGTCCCTAGGTCCAACAACATTTACATAATTATTATCTGTTTACTGGGAGCTATTTCTTCCCGCATCCCCAGCCTGTGTTATTTATAATTCCCTGCATTTGCAGTTCCCGCTGATAGATGGCAGACGCCCGGCCATAGGCTGATCATATCTGGGGCATTTCTCACTGTTGCTCAGCTCTAAATAATGTTGATACGACAGTGGAATTGAAAGATTGTTTGTCTTCAACACTGTGTTTGTGTGTCTGTTTTTATGCCATTGGAACATTCTATTGCTCAGAGGTTGCTCTTTCATAGCCCAGGAGACTTAAAGTCAACAAGACACTTCGATCTGATGAATTTCAGAATTAAACAGAATATAAATAAAACAATGCAAAATAAATCTTTAAGGTTACACTTATTTAAATCAAAATATGTGTGTGTTGTGCCTTGGTGAGCAATATGAAATTACAAGATAGTAGAAAAATAGGACTTTTTAAATTCTTTGTACATTTTGTAAAAACATAACTTTTAAGTTTTATGTATATAATTTTTTTTTTCTTTCATGCAATAAAATAAGAAAAAGTATTCATCCATCTATCCATCGTTCCTGGAAATCAAGACAAAAATACTGGTTAAAGAATCTCATGTTTTATAGTTAAATTAGACCATTTCTGATAATATAAATCTAATTTAAGAAGCAAAGTAGAGAGCAATAAAATTTATGTAGATCATGCAAACAAGTTAAAATATTTTTGTCGTGGAAATAAAAATAATCGAGTTCATATTGAAAACATCAAACTAAGATAATTTGGGCAGATCTCAACACAATTTCAGATGCTGTTGTGATCTCTTCTGAATCTCTATAGGAAACATGCGAGATTGACATGTTAACACACTCATTTGCGATTTCAATGTCTTTGAGAGAAAAATAAAATTGCAGAAAAGTGCAAGAACAAGTCAAGAGTTCAGAGTAAGATGGGCAGAGAGTGGGAGAGAGCATTTACATAAACCATATACAACATATGGGCTTTACAAAAACACCCCGCAAGTCCATAAGAGTATCTTTAGGGAATGCTGATAATGTCTCATATCTGTGTTATACAGGGCTCATGCCTCACTCCAATATTAAAGTTCAGTACCGGCCAATGATTGATCTTCTATCCGAGGCGTTATTTACATTAGTGCCTCAATTACTCAACACATGTTGCCCCAGGGCTCAATAAAGCTCCCACGCAGCAGGAAATATCATCAGCCCACTTCCTCTAATGTAATATATGTTTCCAAACAAATGACATGCGATACGCTAAATGCCAGAGTGTGCCTTCGTTGTGATTTGCTCTATCTCTGAAATAGACTGCAATCATTTTTTTTTTTTTTGAACATCTAATGTGTAATTTGCACAAATTTGATTAAAGGGCCAGAAAGTGATATGAGCGTGAGGTTATAAAATACACTCCTATGCAAACTCATGCTTTTAGGGACTTTGTTTAAACCTCTAAGCATACAAGTGTAGTAATTCACATACACAACGAGTGTGAGAGATTGACACTCTACTTGGTTGCAAGCAGTGTGAATACAATCTGTTAAAAACCTAGTGAGCAGCTATCGAGCACTGAGTTACAGGTGCATCTCAGCAAATTAGAATGTCGTGGAAAAGTTAATTTCAGTAATTCAACTCAAATTGTGAAACTCGTGTATTAAATAAGTTCAGACTGAAGTAGTTCAAGTATTTGATTCTTTTGTGATAATTTTGGCTCACATTTAACAAAACCCCACCAATCTCAACAAATTAGAATATGGTGACATGCCAATAAACTGATCAACTCAAAACACCTGCAAAGGTTTCTGAGCCTTCAAAATTGTCTTTCAGTTTGGTTCACTAGGCTACACAATCATGGGGAAGGCTGCTGATCTTGACAGTTGTCAAGAAGATAATCATTTACACCATTCACAAAGAGGGTAAACCACAAACATTCATTGCAAAAGAAGCTGGCTGTTCACAGAGTGCTGTATCTAAGCATGTTAACAGAAAGTTGAGTGGATTGAAAAGTGTGGAATAAAAAGATGCACAACCAACCAAGCACCAACTGCAGCCTTATGAGGATTGTCAGGCAAAATTGATTCAAGAATTTGAGTGAACTCTACACAAGGAATGGACTGAGGCTTGGGTCAAAGCATCAAGAGCCACCACACACAGAAGTGTTAAGGAATTTGCTGAACCACAGACAACGTCAGAGGCATCTTATCTGGGCTAAAGAGAAAAACTGGACTGTTGCCCAGTGGTCCAAAGTCGTCTTTTCAGATGAGAGCAAGTTTTGTATTTCATTTGGAAATACAAAACTTGAGGAAGGGTGGAGAAGCTCATAGCCCAAGTTGCTTGAAGTCCAGTGTTATGTTTTCACAGTCTGTGTTTTTTGAAAACCAAAGTCACTGCACCCATTTACCAAGAAATTTTGGAGCACTTCATGCTTCTTTCTGCTGACCAGCTTTTTGAAGATTTTATTTTCCAGAAGGGTTTGGTACCTGTCCACACTGCCAAAAGCACCAAAAGTTGGTATAATGGCCATGGCGTTGCTGTGTTTGATTGGCCAGCAAACTCACCAGACCTGAACCCCATAGAGAATATATGGGGTATTGTCAAAAAGAAAATGAGAAACAAAAGACCAAACAATGCAGGTGAGCTGAAGGCCACTGGGCTTACATACCACCTCAGCTGTGCCACAAACTGATCACCTACATGCCAAGCCGAATTAATGCAGTAATTAAACCAAAAGGAGCCCCTACCAAGTTTTGAGTACATAGACCGTAAACAAACATACTTTACAGAAGGCCAACAATTCACTAAAAGTTTTTTTTTTTTTTTTTTTTTTGGTCTTAAAGTATTCTAATTTATTGAGATAAATTGAATTGGTGGGTTTTTGTTAAATGTGAGCCAAAATCATAACAATTAAAAACCAAAGACTTAAACTTCATTGCAGGATTAACCAGAACTCAAGGCACAGATAAAGACAAAAATATATATATATATAAAAAAAAAAAAAATCAAAACGATTGGCAAAACACAATACATTAATTTAATTAATACATATTCCATAACATGTCAAATTTCACTGTAAAACTATTTCACGGGGCAAATATTGATGGAAAGATTTACAGTATGACACAACAGTTTGTGTGTGTGTTATACTTGGAAAACCAGGTCAGAAATTGTTTCCATAATTACTTTGATTCATGCACTGATCATTTGCCTTGTTCATGATATGCATTAAGCACTGCTAAAATTTATATTAAAGTTTTTTTTGTTCCAAAATATGAATTTTTTAGTGGCAAGAAAGAAAAATGTATTTGTTAAAATTGAATATTTTCTTTTTACTGGCAAAACAATCCCTTTGTGGTCAAATTTTCAAAAGCTATGATTATTGGTGCAACTCGCCAATTAGAATATGGAACAGCAACATTAAAACCAGATGACCACTGATCAGGTAAATTAATAAATAATAAATTAATAAAGTAAAGGAATAAATAACATGCATTTATTTATTTTTGGGTTGTTATCTTTCCCCAGACTAATAACACTAGATCTGGAAAAGATATTGGAATAACTGACGACATGCCATTGAATTACTACACACACACTCTCACATCTCATGGTGTTCAACTCGGTGCATTAAGGGATTTCTTTCTCTGCAAAAAGACATATATATGCTACCTTAAACTGGACCAAACTGAAGTATCGTAGAGATTTTGGAATAGCCTTCCCATTGGGAGAACATATGATGACTTAAAATGATGTATAGGTAGGAATTTCTCTAGATTTGGAAAAGATCTATGGATGCAAGTGAAGTAGTGGAGGTTCAATGGCCAAACCCTGTGGTGTGTCTCAGTCTCTATGTCTTTTGCTTTAAATCTCCGGTGCAAAAACCCTCTCTGTACCTTCCAGACATTACCTGTGCCTGAAAAGAGAGGGAGAAAGAAAGGAAGAAGCAGAAAATGGTTCCTCTGAATTCTTTCCTCACACAGTAAGATTTATTGATCTGGCTGAGGTGAATATGTCACTGTAATGCATACAGGCTAATATCCCGGTCCACAATCCACAGCATTAGGGCAGGCGTGAACACATTTGGCTGGTTACAACCCTCACTAATCAATCAAAAGCACGCAGAGGGTGTTTTTGCTCGCAGAGCCCCACTTCTTGCTCATTACACCTACAAATCATACATTACACATTCTTTACGGTACTAAATCCGCTGTTCACTCCTACCAGGACTCATAAAACTGGAAATACAGCATCAGGTTATTAGTCTGGGGAGAGATTTGGAAAAACACACATTCGACAATGAGAAGCTTACACTATCGTCTGGGTATCATATAGATGAGGAAACCAAAAAATGCACTTTGGAGCTGGCAAGTGCATATTTGCTTGCGCCTCAGAGTGGATAGCCGGCAAATACACATTTCAATACAAGAGAAAGACGAGGTACCATGAATACAATTACACTTATTCTCTATGTGTTTGTAGGGCAAAGGAAATCTGATGTACAATGTGTTTGTCTATTGTCCCCCCCCCAAAAAAAAACTATATGGAAAACCTGGAATCAAGCTGGAAAATGTGAACATATCAATCCAATCATCATATCTTTGAAAGATTTGCCATGTTATTCACTCAACAACATAAAACTGAAAATGTACTTTCTAACACCGAGGCAGAAAGATGTAGACCATAAAACTAGGTCTCAATCTCTAAATTCACCAATATGATGGAGAGCCAGGGATGATACAACCGATTAGTTTTGGTTGAGTTTAGTAAGACTTCAAGCTGAGGCTGTTTGAGGTTGCTGTTCGGCCTCCATTAGTGGGCTCGGGTGGGCGGTGGAGGTCTGGAAGGCACATAGATGGGTGATAATGAGGGTAATCTCGCCCAACACACCCCTGGAGAGGGTCACAATCCATCTTTCCTTCTGAAAGCTGCTCTTAACTCCACAGCAACATGGTGTAGTAGATCAGATGGTAACAGGAAGCATTTCAAATGCAGAAAATTTCTAGAAGGAAATGGATTCCCTGAGTGCAGATGAATGAAAGACAACTCTTTAAGGTGAAGAACCTGAGAAAACATCCGTCTAAAAATAATATCAAAAAACGAAGCGGTGTTACACAATACCTTGTGGGTTTCAAAATCCTTGTATTGCCGGAGACCTTTCCGGAAAACCAAACCCTGATGTGACACAAATTGTATTCAAAGCACTGCTGCTACAACTTCAATAGACATGCAACAACCAAGATGCTTTACCTTAGCCAATAGAAACTAGGACACTACGTTTATCCACACTTAGCTCTATTACGCACACACACTTTCTCTGAGTTTCAGTGGCAGCTAGTCAGGCCTGTCTCCGAGGCTGATGTTTCTATGGCAGCCCATGCTAAAGTCCTTAAAGGCTTTAAGCAGCTTATAAACTTCGGAGGAAATAAACTTCAACATCCCTTCACAGATTTGGAAGCCGTTTAAATCCTACAGGGTTTGATGTACAACCCACATGCTTCTAATATCTAAACTGATTACACCGAAAACTGTGCGCACTGTAGTTTAACATCCTTTAAACGATCCGGTCCGTCTCCAATTAAATGTTTGTCATATCATTTTATCTTATTTTTATGTGTTTTACCGGTTTTCCCACATAAATAGGTTGTGTAACACGATTACAGTCAGAGCTAACCAGGATAGACGTTTCATTCCTGGTGCATGCAGCAAGTTCAGGCGAAAAGAAGTTGCTAATTGCATTTGTCGCTCCATTGTAATAGGCTTTGGGAAACCAAGCGCTCGTCTGCCTAAAAATGGCAAAAGTCCAAAATAACAAAGTTTAGTGGTACTTTGGAGCTCCAGTGTATAAAACAATTTAGGTTGCATGTTATGGACAATGCGTCCACCTGTATACCATGTCCACTACGTCACATGTATAACTCGGGTTTGTTTTTAGGCAAATTTCAACATAAAAAAAATAACACGAACTAACACTTATGAGCCCTGTGCAATATCATAATGTAAACAGAACAAATATTGATACTTTAGATTAGATTACCCCAAAATGAAAAATTTGTCATCATTTACTCAACCTTTGTGTTGTTCCAAGCATATATTAATTTCTTTCTTCTGTTGAACACAACAGAAGATAGACTGAGGAATGTTGATAATCAAAAAGTTGCTGGCAGCCACTGACTTCCAAATACCATGTAAGTCAATGGCTACCAGCAACGGCCTCATTTTTGGGTGTACGTACTATCCTTTTAACATAAGTAGTTGTCTGTTTTCCACAAAAACACTGTTAATATATGAAGCAGCTATCTGTATCTATATGGTAATATTCAAATTGATTCATAAGTTGTGTGATGCAAATGAGAATCAGTTGAGCTCACTTATTTTATTTTTGAAAGAAGACTTATGCTCACCAAGGCTATTGGGTTTACTTTATGAAAAATATAGTAGAATAGTAATACTTTGAAATATTTTTACTATTTAAAATCGGTTTTCTATTTTATAATATTTAAAAATGTAATTTGTTCCTGTAATGCAAAACTGAATTTTCAGCATCATTACTCCAGCGTCCTTCAGAAATCATTCTAATATTTCTGCTCAAAACATTTCTTCTTGTCAATTTCTATTAATCTTTGATGAATAGAAAGTTCAACGACAACAAAATTGTGCAACAACAGTTTTTACTAATCACTTTTGGCCAACTTAATGCATCTTTGCTAAATAAAAGTATAACATTTCTTTCTCCAAGCGCTTGGACAGTTGCATACATTCTCTAACATCATTCAATGCATCAACAGGACCTTTAAATCTACACATGAGCTTAACATTATACCTGATACTTGATCAAAGCAACATCGTGACCCTCAGTAGAAAACATCAGCCTTCACGCTTCTGTCGTGCAGCACAGCATCATCAAAAGGAAGGAGATGAACGCTCGCTCGAACACACAGATGCAGTCGACACTGTTGAGCGGATTTAATCAAACCGAACTTCTGGCCTAAACAGATATCTGCAAGCAAAACCTTGAAAAGAACACCATATGTATAAAAGCCGCAGTCGAGAAAGTGACACGAAGGATAAACAAAGTCGATCACTTTGGAAACAGACAAATTGCTCTCCAGTGCTTCACTGGAGTGAAATAATCACCTTGTAAAGACTGTATTCATTCCTGTGTGTATTGCACTCAGAAACGGGTATAGATTTCTTTGGCTGTCTGCATGACGCACTAAAGTATCGACTGTGTCAAACTAGAGGGTTGAAGGGGAGCACTGGATACGTCGCAAATCTACCCACTCTTCCCTTTTGCCCTCCCGCTTTGATGTTTTCAGCCCTAAAATGTTTCAGTCCGTCTGAAATATCCCCGAAATGTGATACTATCACCTTCCCCAAATCACAGCAATAATCCTTGCATCAATCTCTGGCTCAATTACGGCTTTCTGGAGAGTGGGATTACAGGAGAAGATGGCAGACTGGAGTCTAGCTGCTGACGGTGTGACAGGAGGAGACGAGGAGAGAGGAGAGGAGGAACAATGACGGATAAAAGCCCAAAAAGCCTGTCAGCCGTCAGCGGGGCAGTCATGCATGCAGGGCGCTGCAGTTGGATCCAGGCCTGGACTTCTCGAATGAGCCACTAAGAGGAGAGGTGGATGAGAGAGAGGACAGGATAGTGACAGGGTGAGGTGTTTGAGAGCACAGGGTCAAGATTTCCACAGCTCCTGAGAATAATATCCAGCACAAGGGAGCATAAAATGAGAGAGACAGGGAACTGAGAAGAAGTGACAGGGAACAGCACTGCCACACACACATCTGCCACTGAGGGAAGCCAGAAAGACAAAAGACACACACACACACACACACACACACACACACACAGTAACGTTTGTTTCTGTGAATTGTGGGGACTCTCCATAGACTTCTATTACGTTTATACTGACCAAACGATATTTAATATCCTCTAACCCAACAACTACACCTTACAGGAAACACCATAACATAGCATAAACAAGTACACACACGCCTCAAATTTTAGTTAAATATATCTCCGTGACGCTCAGTGGAACCGGTTTAAACGGATTGCAACGCTTCTGTGAAAAATCGACACTTTGCTTATCTTAGTGTATTGACAACAGAAGTGTGTTTACATCCCACTAAACATGGGTAACTGGTTTTTCTCAGGTCTTAATGTCAAAATCATTACACAATCATGTACGCAAACAATCAATAACCTTTAATATTGTCAATCAATGTGATTGGGAATCAGTATGCAAAGCTCAACAGGAGTTACATTTGTATATTTTTGATTTGAACTATTCATGTCTTAATAAAGGGCATCATTTTATTAAATAAATACTGTTAGATTATTTATTATATATAATTTATATATTTAAATTATTAAAACTTTTATATTTTTTATATATAGTGTCAATCAATAAAAAAACTTGGGCTCAGTACGATTTTTCTTTTAAAAAAAGTATTACTTTTATTTAGCAAGGATGCATTAACTTGATCAAAAATGACATAATATATTTCTAATGTAAATAAATAAATGTTGCTTTTTTTAACTTTCTATACAAGAAAAAAAAAAAACTTAAATATCCTCATTTCGACCAAAATATTAAGCAATAATAATGAATTACTTGAGGACGAAATGATCAATGGTTTCTGAAAGACATTGTAAAATAGAAAAGTTATTTCGAATTTAATATTGTGAAATATTATTACCGGTTTTTACAGTATTTTTTTTTTTTTTATAAATAAATGCAGCCTTGGTGTGCTAAAACCCCAAAATTCTGAATAAAGAATAGTATGGATCTTTTTATATTATATTATCTATATTTTAAAATATATAAAACCGCTCATTTTTTATTCTAATATTTTCACAGTATTTTTAGATTTCACAATTTTATAATTAAAATGAACGCAGATTTAGAAAGTATAAAGTTCTTTCAAAACCTCAACATTCTGTACAGTATATATATTATAGTATTATTCATATTACTGATTCAGCCTGACTACAGTAGGACAGCAATGAAAGCAGCAATGAAAACAGCTTTTCAAGCTAACAAACTGCACTTTCTCACTTTTTATAGTGTGCGATGAATGACTGAAGCAGAATTAATTGCAGAAAAGTGTCAAAAGAAGAATAAAAGGAAGCATGAGTGATTTCAATACAGTGTTCACCTTGCAAGCTTTATAATTATGTGAAAGCACCAGAGAACCTCAAGAACAAAAACACGCTGCTATATTTTGTGTGTGATTGACAGCAGTGGGCAAGGTCAACATTGCCAGGAAGTGGCTTTTATCGTGCAGGAAAAGGATGAGCTCACACGCACGCTATCACAGTGACAGATAGATGCACAAAACACAGTAAATAATCAGTGGCAGGAAGCCTGGGTGGCTCGCTCTGTTCCCTGCCATCTGAGGACCAGGGTTTGTCATTCGGCACACTGCTGCTTTCAAACCTCGAGACTCCCCAGTAAACCTCAGCAGGGGAACGTCTCCTCATGTCATCTCAAACTTTGAAAGCAGAGTGTTTCAGACACTCGGTTCAGCGTGCACGATGCTGTGGGGCGAGGAGGCAGCCCGTCGAGAGCAGAAAACCATCTCTCTTTTGGTTTCTGAGGCGACCGAGCACTTCACAGTCAGTCTGAGTTCTGGTGATTTGCCCCTTTGTGTGACCCCTCAACTTACAAACTCACACTCACATACGCAAACACACCAGAACACAGCCAGAAAAAAAGAGAAGAGCTCGGGAGAGTGTGAATTGAAAACAAGAAATGAAGTGAGATGGAACAGAAGCTGAGGTTTTTGTCATAACAGAAATTATGTTGTTCATCCACAACAACAATTGCTCCTTTCAGCCGCCACAGTCAGTGACAGACTCTTCCAGCTCAGCTGAAAAAACCGAAACCCCAACATATGTTGTTTTCGAGAAGCTTGTAGCCAATATATTTCTGGTTTTCTGATGTCTGCAACCGACATGTTAACTAGCTTAACCAAGAACACACGCACAAAGAAATGTACAATAATGTTTATTTTTTGTTTGATTTCATTGGAATAATGTCAAAAAAAAAAATTCAGTAATTAATAATTATAAAATATAGCTAAAATAATTAAAGTATAAATAGTTCAACATTCAAAGAGCTTAATTTACTGGTACATTTCACTGGAAAACAGCCTTAAACCAACAACAGAAGTTCTGGTCAACAGAAGTTCAACAGAAAACTTTACACACATTCAAAACACACAACGTATTTGCTCTTATATGACACCTAGATGATTTCACAGATTCAAATTCAAGATTTACCTCAGAACTCAACTGAAGATCTTGACTTTCAATTAGAGATCTTCAGATTAGGACTTTTGTCCAGGAAATGTGGCTGATGATAAAGGCTCAGTGCTGATAGAACTATGTTCATCTGTCTCGTCTGCCTCTAATTCACAGACATGTATTGGCCATAATTGCCACTTGAGGGACACTTGGTACCCAGCATTTCTTCTTTCCACCGAGGTCGCATTTAAAGCCTGTGGAGTGAATGAGCCGGGCCCGGTAGGGTGGCCCTCATGCAGGAGGGCTCCATAATGGGGGCATTTATTAAACGAGGGTGTAATCACTCCATGTGTAGCCAGCTCTGAGGGGCTCTTGTGGCTGTTGGGGCAGTGGGGGGCACAGCACCCGCTTGACTTTCCAAGTCAAGTATCATTGGTGTAATGCACAGCAGGGCATCTGGGTTTACCAGTCAATGGCTCATTTTGGACCACTCTGAACCCGCTGAGATGAGGACAGGAACTGTGTATCTTACAATGTCCTGCAATCGTCTCAGAAAGAAACACAGCTTTGATGCGGAGGAGGAGGAAAGCAGCTATAGAACCATGAATGAATCAAAGACACAGTATTTTCCTCTTGCTTAAAGAAAAAATACAAAATTAAAATTGGCTGTAAAATAAAACTATAAAAATTGCCACATAGCCCAAACAATGTAATTTGGATCATATTTTCTCTAGTTTCTAGTTATGTTTGTGGCTTAAGAGGACAAAGTGACCTTGGCATCTACCCGATCATATACATTTCTACCAAATGTAAGACGAATTCGCACCAAAATATCAGTTTGATTGACATTCATGCACTGTAAAAAAATGAATCAAGGGTCTTGTACTTTTCATTAAAAAATATTATTGTGATAATTAAAAATAATGTGTGGATTTCATTAAAGAAATTGTGATTCAGTGTTTTATAGAAAATGTTAGGGACTTTTTAACTAATAAAACCAAGAGATGTGTTTTCCTCTTTTTTTTTTTTTTTTTTTTTTTTTTTTAAGGAGACTACTTTTATGTTTTTGAGTGAAGGGAAGCATCAAATGTTTAATGTTCAGTTATGTTTGACATTTGTAAGGGTTTCGGTTACATTGAAGTTTCCATTGCACTGGGCAGAAGAGTAGAGCTTGTGGTTATGGATACTACTCCTCTAATGCAGTAAACCTTGTTTAATGAGCAGTAGCTTTCCTAGTGCTAGTGCAGTACTTCCCATTATTTCTCAAGTATTTTCTTACTTGAGCTGTTTGGTTGTATACAGTCTTGTAAATGTAGAAAATAACAAAATACAAACAGACCTCACTTAAAATCACAGAGAATCAACTTAGAATAAATGAGCACATTTCCCTAATTATGTTAAATTCATTGTGTCCTAGATTAATTTAGGAGATTTCACATGATTTATTCAGGTAGATTCTTCAAAAAAAAAAAAAATAAATAAAAAAAAAAAAAAAAAATCAAGCCTGAAAAAACTCAAAAATATTATGTGCAATAATGTCACCTTCATTTTTTAAATTAGCTCATTACATTTTTTAAAGTGTCCCATCATATTATTTCATGTATTTTATTTAAATTTGTTTTGATATAATATGTACAAATATATAGTTAGTTGCATTTTATTTATCACATTTAGCACCTAGTCAGCTAGTTGTCAAAGCAACATTTCCATTTTCTTCTAATTTTTGATCTAATATTTATATTCAGCTTTATTTCAATGAACAAAAATGCTTAAATCAATTTTAGTCAACACCAAGAACCTGGATCAAACCAGAAGATCTTTAGCTTGCATACGACTTTATAAAACATTAACAAATACCTCATGAGCAGTTTCCACGAAAAACGAACTTTCACAGCAACTGTTACCAGCACTGAAATATTTAGATTCCTGGTCAATGAACCTGAGATGGGCTTTATTTACTTGTTTTAGGTTTTATCTACATTATTCAAACATACATCCATAACCCTGGCATGCACACTCTCCAACACCTTCCAGTGTCTTTAACTCAGTAACCAGACCTGTCAAGGTGATGAAACCGGGATAAAAGATGACTATAATATCGACTGCACAACACTTTTGGATGCTTCTACTGTGAAATAAGGTCAGTCAACCAATGTAATGCTTTTATGATGTAAGCTAAGCATAATCAGCGTGCCTACTCTGAGGCAGAAGAGAGATAAGCTCATCATTTATATTTGGAAGAAAGGAGAGAAGAACTGTATGAAAAGTACAACTTTAAACAATGATTTATTTTTGGCTAACACTGACATGTATAGTAGCAGCTTGCTAGCAGATACTTTACACATGGCTTGTTTTCAAAGCAACCTATATTTAAAAGCATATATTCTTGAAACTTCGTTGAGGCCAAGTAAAAGCAAGCAAATACTTAAAATAATAAAAGCAATAAATGTTCATAACTTAAATTAGTGTCAAATGTTAATTCAGAATCTCATTCAGTTAAGCCTCTTGACATTTAGACTGCGTTTGCAATTTATATATGTTTTACCAACATTCAAATATTCCTCTATCTGACCAAAATATATTTTAAATATATATTAAAAAAAAATATACGTCGCAAACGGTGAAGCTCAAGTAAATAAGACCTGGGAACACTGGAAGGTCCTGGCAGATCGCAGACTGGATTTTCGCAGAAAAAAACTCAAGGAATCTGAAAATGCACACACTGGAGAAACTGCTAACAAATTTCTACGTGGGGACCTTGACATAAATGAAAAAATACGATAAAATGCGGTCTTTCAAATGTATTGAAGTTGAAGTAGCAAGTTTCCAGAAAAGCATAATACTCAAGTGGAGTACAGATACTCAAAAAGTGTACATAATTGTAATACTCAAGTAAATGTAGTACTCAAATCCACCTCTGATGTCTTGTGTATGAGCAGAACTGTATTTAGCAACAGAAACGGTTCTAACCGTAGCTGACAAGCAGATTCAGCTTGTGTGTGAGCATAGTTATTCTGAGACTCAAACGCTCCTGTGTACTCAAAGCGAAACCAGTGCGTTGCTAAATGTGGTACATCTGGAACACTTTCTTTCTCATTAACCTAAATGAATTCAGACAGAACTCAACTTAGACACGCGTACAGCCGTCTCATCCAGCTTTCTACTTCCTCAAAGGGCAGAAAACAAAATTGCATCTTATTAAATTTAATTATCTAATTTGCTGTCTGAAAATTTGATTACTCTTTAAAGATGTTTGATGTTTTGACAAAAGATGCACAAAGTTTTACAGTATTGTAGAATAAAATGCAGTTTGGAAATGTCCCCACAAATATCTCTGCTACATGCATTGGTATATTTCGCTTGCTCCATGGTGTCTTTTTACAGTTTTGTTTCACTGGATGCAAAGGTTGTTGTTTTTTTCTTCTTCTTCTCTCCACTAAGTTTGAAGTGAGAATAAGAAGACATAAGAACATAAGACTTCAAAAATGACTGGGATGTTTGTATTATGGAGACAGCACCTGGCTTGTCCCAGCCTCTCAGAGCCACTCATTACAGGGAACAGCAGCAGTGCATTCTGGGTACCAAGACACAGTGGAAGCTATTAGAGAGGAGAGAAAAAGTGTATGTAAAGAGAGAGAGCGTGTGTGATTGGCATCTGTCTCTCCCTGCGAGTCGCATGAGCTGTGTGACGTGAGGCATGTTGGTGTCTCTGATGTGTTGTCAGGAAGTCAGAGGTGTCTGAGCACAAACACAGTTACACAATCATCCACAGTCACTGTCCAACTCATAGCACTTATTTACATGTGTCCATTACGTCAACTAGCTCTACAAGACTGGATTTGATTAGTGTGTTTTGAGCTAATTTAAATGTTTTCCTTTTTAGTCAATATAGATAGACAGACAGACAGATAGTCAGCCTACAGTATTTATGCATTTGTTTATTACGACCAATTAGTTGACTAATCTCTCAGCTAGCGAGTTTTGAAAATATAGCAATGCACATCTCTAATTGCATCATTAGACACCACTGATCGCTTCTCAGCTAAGATACAACGCAACCGCTACATCCACACTTTTCTGTCCAGCGGTTTCAAAATCATCTCTTTTTAAGCCATAATTTGCTGTAAAGATGTTTCAGGATCTGGTGTTCCAGTGGACTCATGCACGTCGGCCTTTAATTCTTTATATCAGCTCTAAATGATAAATGTGCCATGGGGGAACCAGAATCAGCCATACAGCAAAAAACGCAGAGTCTTAGCATCAGCTAAACGAACATGCGTTCAGTGGAAAATTACAAACCCAGCACACATGTACCAGTGTGTCGAGAAAGCAGGTTTGCGTATGTGTGTGCGAGAGAAAAGTGGGAATGTGAGCCATGTGGCATGTAAGTAAATCGTGTTCTGCTCTGGTGCTCATTAAAGAGAGAACGGATAACACATAGTTTGTCAAAAACGGTGAACGCAGGTTGGCCGGTGTGTTTGTGCAGGCAGTGCAGGGGAAAGAATCGTTTCCTGCAATGAAACACAAATCTCAGCATGAGCTCAGTGTGTTGTAGTTGTCCATCAGTCCCCTTGTGTGTTTGTTTGTTTGTTTGTGTGCCTGTGTTTTGCTATGAAGTATCAAAGGCACACGCAAGGCAGGGAGATACACACCCCACCCAGTCCACAGCGCTCTCACGCTGCCAGATAAGGGAATCTGGGTCAGGCTTAAGTTACGGAAAGAGCCGGAAGATCTTGCCTCTGCCGAAACAGATGAGGAGCGTGACACAAGGGAAACCAGTCGCTGCTGAAATATAGATGTTTGAGGCTGGCAGTATGCCCTCGCAAACTTAACATCAACGTATGCACTAAAAAAAATACAAAAATTAATAAAAAAAAATCATTGTAATATAGATTTATAATATTTCTTAGTTTAAAAAAAAATTTGGACAAATTACTAGGTACACTTGTAGTGTATTTATGTAAACAAGTCAATATATTATGCAGATTTGCACTATATTACTGGAAAAAAAAAACAATTAAAATCTAAAAAAGCAACACTGCAAAATTAAGACTTGTTTTTAGAAAATATGTATTTAATATAATTGTATTTTGTCTATGTTTTTACTTATTTTAAGAATAAAAAGGTTAATAACAAGTGGGGAAAAAATAAATACACTAGTATTTATGTAAATAAGTATACTGATTCTTAATACATTAAGGTATATTTACAAAAAAAAAGATACATTTACTTCAGAAAGTAATTAAATGTAAAATGTATCTTAAATGTGTGTATTATGTCTATTTTTCACTTATCTTAAGTATAAAAAAAGGTTACAAACAAGTGTACAATTTACTAAATATTTATTTTACATAAAAATTAATTCTTAATTCATTAATATATTTAACTGGGAAACAAAGACTAAATTATAAACTAAAAAGATAAATTTACTTCAAAAGCAACACTGCATATGATATTAAGACTTGTTTATAGAAAACGTGTCATTAATATAAGTGTACAATATTATGACTTTCATTTATTTTTAGCATAAAAAGTAAAAAGAGTACTACAGTAAATGCACTTATTTATGTAAACAAATCTTAGTACATTATTTGGCATTGCTTCTTTTTAATGGAAAACATACAAAAAAAGACTAATTAAAAACTCATTAAAAAGACATTTATCTGTAGTGTAACGAGAAAAATAATGCTACTTTGGTGGGAACATGACGTGTCAGAGGGTAAATAGCCAATTATACTAGTGCAAAAGAATTAAATAAGTAATAAACGAGGTGACCTTTGTGATTGTCTGAATGAAAAAATGCATTAATCACCAACGGTTTCAGGCAATGCCCAGGTGAGGTTGTTAAGACTTCGTTAGCCAGCATTTCTGTGAAACAAACACGTTTTCTCACCTTCAACCTTTGCTCTTATTAGTCCAATAATCCAAACCTCTCCACATCCTTTCCTCTGCATGTAAATATCATTTTTCAGGTGCCGACATCTGCTTCGGGGCCACAATAATCTCAGAGCCAGCTTTAATATTTCATAGAAGTGTGCTGCCATAAAACTAGAGCTGACAATTTAATTAGATGCCAATGTCTTTGATAAATAGCGTCAGGAGCTATGCATCTAATCTCACGTTTAACAGTGAAATCAATATCTGCATAAATCATTCAGGGCCCGAGTCATTACCAAGCGGCGTGAGGTAGAGGAGTGCAAAATGTATATTTAATATGAGAGCTGACATGAAAACAAGCAAAGAGGAGGAGGGAAGAGGAGAGGAAAAAGGACAAGGCTTGTTCACACACTGCAACAGGGTGCAATTTATTCTCAACTCAGGTTAGGTTCGTTTGGTGGTGTAATTTGACATCAGGCAAGCGTAAATTCTGCTAACTTGTTTGTTCAGGGAGCTCTTTAAGTGAGTGCTCTTTGGCAAATTAAATTCACTGTGGAGCACCGTCACACTGGGACACACACATACATCAGCACAGGGAAACAAAGCGCAATGTGGGACGTAGTTCAAATATGCAGAGTTTATGCAAATACCAGGACAGACTTAGTCTTTTCAACAGTGTCCTTTCGAAATCTTTGAGAGAACTACTATATGTGACCCTGGAGCACAAAACCAGTCTTTAGTCGCTGGGGTATATTTTTAGCAATAGCCAAAAAAGATTGTATGGGTCAAAAAAAAAATTGGATCCACTTTATATTAAGTGGCCTTAACTACTATGTACTTAATTAATACTTAATAATTTAGTACAATGTACTTATTGTGTAC
This sequence comes from Carassius auratus, assembly GCF_003368295.1. Taxonomy (NCBI): domain Eukaryota; kingdom Metazoa; phylum Chordata; class Actinopteri; order Cypriniformes; family Cyprinidae; genus Carassius; species Carassius auratus. The sequence goes on from NW_020527862.1 coordinate 107,346, forward strand.
ATACGTGTTTTTACATTGTACTTATATTTTAAAAAAACGACATGTAATTACATCTGTATTTAATTTCTGTAATTACATTTATAATTACACTGTTGACCCATACTTTAAACCTTAACCCACCCTTAAACTTACCCATACCTCCAAACCTCTCCCTAAACTTACCCCTATCCCACCTCAATAGCAGCAAAAGTGTTTTACAATACAATATGAACACAGTAAGTACATTGTACTTATATTTTTATGTAAGTACATAGTAGTTAAGGCCACCAAATATAAAGTGGGACCAAATTTTTTTTATGCCAAAATCATTAGGATATTAAGTGAAGATCATGTTCCATGAATATATTTTGTACATGTCCTACCGTAAATATATAAACACTTAATATTTGATATTTGAAGAATTTATTTGGACAACTATAAAGGCGATTTTCTCAGTATTTAGATATTTTTGCATCCTCAGATTCCAGATTTTCAAATAATTGTATCTTGGCCAAATATCATCCGATCCCAATAAACCACACATCCATGGAAAGCTTATTTATTCAGCTTTCAGATGTATAAATCTTAATAATTATTTTTGGATCCAGGGTCACATATACCTCCCCACCCCATTAGTCTGATGTGCCTTCGACAATTAAGAGCGAACTAAATCAAATCCAACCTCAGGAATAATGCTGCGCATCAATGCGACAATCCCGTGTTTTATGCCAACTTGACTCTCAGCACAATTCTCCTTCAATCTGGCACCCAAACCCCCATCTCAAAAACGCTGACTACACCAACGCCTATTTAAATCGGCCAAGTAAGCCAGTTTATCCGAAAGCTCTCCAAAAGCTAGATCTGAGTGGAGACGGAAGGGATAAATGAGTGAAAAAAATACTCCGTTCATCCGGAGTATTTCTTACTGAGCCCGTCACCACTCTCCTCCCCACTGTGGTTGGATTTACATTTCTATGAGGCTGAATGCATACTAAAGCTGTGGATGAGCACAGAACATCTAGGCCATTCACTGTTACCATGGCTTGTTCTTAAGGATGGGAAATATTGCCAGGTGAGCACCATCTAGATGTGCAGCACCTGCCCCAGCTGGACGCCATTAAAAGGAGGAAAACATTGCACAAGGATATGGCAATCTCTCTGGCCATGCTATTTTTTGTAACACCTTTTATGGGAAAGAAACCTTGGAGTGGAAGTGTAGAGGAAGGTGAGAAATATGCTTGAAGGTGGGTGGAATAAGTGAAAACTGGCTGGACCAGTCTAGTTTCCATGACTAAAATCCCAATAGGATTTTTTTTTTTTCATTGGATCTAGTATTATTCCAGAAAATAAGCTTTGTGACCTACAAAAGTTTAATATTGGGAGAAGTAAAAGCTAAATGTAGCCTGCAGATAAAATACATTAGGGTTACATGACTTCAATGTAACTATTAGGTGTTGATTACTTTTTCTTGTCTTTATTTAAACATTAATCTAGATTAGTCTGCAAGAGTAAGATTATAAACACAACCAGGTTGTAAAAGTGGACTTTTGAGTTTACCTTTTAGGAGTGATGACTCATGTTCCCGAAAATCTCTGCAGTCACATTTAGCAACCTCTTTTTTCAAGACAAGTAAAAGCTTTTAAAAACATCACAAGGGGGAATTCCTGATGTATTTGATGTTGTAGAATAGAACATTATTATTTTATTTTTTTTACAAAAATCTTGAGTTTGTAGTATAGGCACAAAACTTATTTCAGGCATTTAACCAAAACCCCATTGACTTGATACAATGCTAAAAAGCTAGCTTGTTTCTGAGTACTCTTCTACAAAAAACATGTCATCCTTGCAGCACTCTATATGAAATCAAACTTGTGTAGCTAGAATTTTGCCTCTTCATGCAATCCCTAAGAATTGAACCAATGACCTTGACTTTGCAGATGTCATGAATTGCTTTTCAAGCTATAACCGTTTTTCCTATCAGCACTCTATATTAAAAAGGTAGTAAAAGAAGCAGCAAACATGCACAGAATCCTTTAACAAAGTACACTTTGTTAAAGCCTTCCAATTAGGGCATCCAATTCCTTTACAGAAAGACTTCCTGATCTCTCCAGCACCAGGCTGGGTGTCAGATCCAGAAATCATGGATTACGCAAACGACACAGTGCTTGTCCCCACAGGCACCGACAGTCCAATTCAACTGAGAGCAATATCATTAACTCTGGGCAATAAGAAGAAATTAAGAGGTTTAAAATAGCGCTTAATTCATTGATTTATTGCCCATAAAAGCATCTTTCAGAAAATGAAAGGCAGTCACCGACAGCAGGGGGTGTACAGTCTGTGAAGCCATCACAGTAATTAGAAATCCGCCTCGTCACAGCAGCCCCGAGTATTAAGCTCCAACCCAAAACACCACCCAGATCTTCATCCAGTCATTACTGTAGACGTTTAGGGGGGAACTACATCTGACCCCATAATTCAAACCATACTGCACTGTCGCAGCCCTTTTTGTAAGGTGCCTTCCAATTCGGTGTTAATTTGTCATGCTTTCTTCCAGTTTAATTAAAAGTAACACATCGAAGGCAATGTGAGGTGTTTGGTATTAACGTGATGACTGATAATGTGTGGTGGCAAATAGGGCTTGGCTTGCATGGTGGAGAAAAAAACACAAAAAAAAACAAAAAAAAAGAACCCGTAGTCTCGGTAGGCTACACATACCGCCATGGCTTAGCCTTAATCCCCCCTGCCAGTCATAAGAATGCATTTTCCTAATTGCCTTTCAAGTTATGTGAAATTAGCACCTACGCAAGTCAAATTATGATGCTAAGGTATGAACAAAAGAGTAAAAGGTGCTGCCACAGACCCGTTCAAGAACTCATTAATTCCAGCGTGGTATGAGAAGTACACGGAATGAGAGCTCTGGGGCACTGTGTGGGAGATCTCCAGGGAGGAAAATCTTTGGGTTTCCCGGTCTCATCGCTTACGGCACCTCTTGGACAAGGCACTGGAAACATTGTTATTCCATTCAATTGGAGCTAGCAGTGATGTCATTAGCCTCGTGTGTGTAGACGTTCATCTTGTTTATGGACTGCGGTTAGAGATACAAACTCATGGCATTGTTAAACATTTGATTCAGCATGCACTTCACAGGGGGTTCAAACAGACATTTATCGTCCAAATAACAGCATGCTGACATTCTCTGGAAGGCCAGATTGATTATGACAGATTGAGATGTGAGTTTGGACAGCATGACTAATCTGCTTACTGAACTAGCACCTACAGAAGGACCTTTCTGGCGAATTTAGTAGGCCAGTTGAAATTATGATGCTTTTGTTCTCTCTTACAAGTTTAAAGAGGATAAGCTGACATTTTAAAACTGCATAAGGCTGGGGTAACTGTAATTTTGCTCCAAGCTGATTTGCCTAATGCATCTGCTTCGTGGATTTTCTTTTACGGAATGTTATTTGATACAGGACCCTTATGGTAATAGCTTTCTGACTAAAATGGAAAAACTTATTTCTTACATAAACGTATTCTAATTAAACTAGAGTCAGTTTCCACTCCATTAACACCTGTTGTTGGAAGATTAAAGCACAGTTCTGTTGATTTGAGGTCTGACTTTTGCCTCAATGTAAGAGTATAAATTCACTTCAAAGGTTAATAACGCACATGCTCTGCCTTAACGGACAAGATAAGCTCTTTTTGCAAATTTGGTTAAAAAGTTCAGAAAATACAAAAGAGAGTGAACACTATTCTTGGGTGCATGACAACCATGAGCATAAATTAATTATTACATGCATGTCCTGTAAAAAGAGAAGGCAGAAAAAGTCCAGTTTGATGGGCACATATAGTTTAGGGCAATTCACATCTAGCTCTATTCTTGCTGCTTCTCGAGCGATCACACCCCTCTCTCTCTCTCTTTCTACTCATCATGCTTTACAGCTCAGCATCCCATCATCATCATCCCCATGGCAACAACTTCAGCTGCTTATCCTAATCACTTGAAGTTAACCTTGATACTAAACGTTCCCAAGGGACTACTCGCGCCATTGTGTCAGCTTCTGAAGGCAAGCTCTTCAAATAATAACCATAAAAGACATCACTGCCAGAATGTAAGAGGGAAAGAGGCTGGTGGATAAATGAGGAATAGAGAGAGAGACAATCAGAAGTCGCAGCCCTTAAGAGAACATCAGAACATTACAGAAAAGGCTGTAAGATCATATGTACAGTATGTATATATAAGGACCGCTGTCCATGGTGCTGAAACCCTGCAGTACATGTGTAATGACATTAAAGCTGCTCCTACTGATTTTTCTGCAGTATCACACATGGAAAAATCTATAATACTTGTCAAATAATCACTAAAATATGAGTTTTAAGAGATCACATCACATCATCATTTTTTTTGAAGGCTCAAAGGCTATTAAATCTAAAAACTATTAAAACTCATAGTATTTGTCATACTATATATAGTATTGTGATGCATACATTCACAAGTGTCATGTAAAAAGATTCTTATTAAATTAAATCATAAATTAAATAATTTATTAATTATTTTAATAAATTATATGTAAGATATACCCACACATTAATAAATATGTGATTGTGAAAATACTTTGTGAAAATATTTTTTTTACATTGCTAAATAGTATTTTATTTAAATATATGTAATTAAAGATATAATTTATTATTTTGTATATTTATTAAATAACAAATTTAAAACAAATAAATAAATAAACAAAAAGTCAAATTCTGTTATATTCACATTGGCCATATTGTGAAAATAATTAATTTGCTTATCAGTATTGGCTTTAATTATAATTTTGCTGCATATTATTTTGCCTAGTATTTCCACATTATAGACACCTCAAAAGGAGGAACATGGGAACTGTTCCAGCAAAACTATAATTGACCACAGAAAAACTAAAATTATTCCTGGAATATCCACAGAAAGACATTCACCCAAAGGCGACCAGAAACAGGAGCTGAATTAATTAACACTCTGATTGAACAACCTGAGAGTTTGTGTTTGGCAGAGTCAGACATGTGCTCCTTCATCTCGCCTGTTAGTTCAAGGGCCCGAATCTGTGAAGTTAATAACTTTGACGAGTCAATTAATCTACTGTGAAGGTGCACAGCGCCTCTTATGTAAAAGCTTAGAATTCTGGCTCTGAATTAGTGACCTTCTGTTGAAATCCGCCCATGTTTTCACAACCGCTGAACACAATCCTTCTCATGTGTTGCCACAGCTTTAAATAAATGTTTTCCTTTACTCCTGCTCTTCTTTAAGTGTCCCTCAATCTCGGGCAGCAAATGATTGCAAATGCAAAACAAGACATCTCCCTTAGCACTTAATGCATCAGCGTTAGGCGCCATGATCCATGAAAGATGTACAGACACAATGTTCCTTTAAAGACCCTCATTAGCCATTTCCCTGTGAGGCTTTGACACTATCAATTATTATTAGCTGAGTAAACAGCATGCTAATAATGATCAAGTGCATTACTCTCATACGATGAAAAGAAACGGGAATTTCAAAACATGTCAGTGAGGAATGTTTAAAATGTATAAATTCACACCCTGAGAGTCTAACTGCCAGTAAAATTGCTTAAGAGGCATTTTCAGCTTTCTCCATTAGGTCTTCTTGTCTTTTCCCTATTAAACAGACCATGTAATGTTACAAAATTTCAGCTTAACACATTCATCAGATTAGCTACTATTGCCTTAGCACCTAGGCTGATGAAAATGTGACGACTGGAGGGTTCGAAATGGGCTGAAGTTGAACACTGGGGAAAAGAAGAAAAAAACCTTCAGTCAAATAGGAGGAAAATATTAACACTGGCCTTAATGCTTGAGTGCATTGGAATATTGCTTTGTAGTTTATGGGGGTGTATTGTCAGGGGTCACAGAACACGTTTAAAAATCACCACTGGGAAAAGATTAGCCCGGATGGAAAAGATTGAGGTAACCTGGCTCCATTTTATTTTGCCCCTAGGGCGGCAGCCCAGCTAATTATGAGTGACCCAGGGAGCAGAGGGAGTTCTGCTCACCTTTGCACCCCCCTTTCCTCCATTAAAACCAATGATGCAAAACCTGAATAGATTTAGAGACACACGCTCTACAGAGAGGAAAGCCAGGGACTTATATATATATATAACCTTACAAAGTAAAGAGAATGATAATGAAAACATGCTCTCAACCCCACATTGTGTTTTACAGTATTAGCAGAAAGTGACTTCAAACAGCAGGATATTCACTTACAGAATGTACATGTGTTACATCCACTGCAATGTATTTGTTGTGCTTTTAAGGTTTATGAATGTCAAGATGCATGTAACTTATTGTTAACACAGGAACTGCATAGCAACACACTTGGCAACACCCTAGAATGCATTAAGGATATTTGCATGAACAAACACTACTCAGAAAGTTATTGCTCTGATTATCCGGTTAGATTTTTTTTAGGTTTGCCTAGTGGTAATCAGCTTCCGCTTCTACTGTACTGGAAATGTTAGCAATCCCAATTATATCCAACAGCAAAGGTGTTCTCTGGCATATTTAATAATACTGTAGAATAATTTAGAAAAAGTATAACCGTCACAAGGGGAATGGTTCTGGCTCATTGAACTCTCTTAAAACAAATAAAACCCTTGCAAACTGTCCTTAATAGATTTTATAGTGTTTCTTAAGATGTTCCTTCTTTAGAGAATCAAAGGATATTAAATCACAGTGGAAACTAGGGCTAGTTGTCACACACACACACACACACACACACACACACCACACACACACACACATACATACATACATACATACATACATACATACAGTACATTTTACATACAGTACATATACATAGTTATATATATATATATATGAAAAACTAAACTATGGATAATATGAAAAAACAAATTCAATTTAAAAGAATTAGAAATATACGTTTTAAGAGGTACTAAAATACTAAATCAGAATTCATATAAAGCAAACATACAAAATCGAAAAATACCACATTAAAAATACTAAAAATAAATAAAATATTCTACTAATTTAAAATATCAATATATACTATTATATTATGTAAATAAAACTAAAATAACATTGAAGATAACCATCAATTAAACACCGAAGGTTCTTTTTTTAGCAGAACAGTAAAACAATTATAAAGCACAAAATAGTAATATACAAAGTAGCTCAATTGTTATTTAGGCTAGAATGTTAAATATTATTTAAACTAAAATATTACATTGTGAACTAGCTCCATTTTCATTTCTATTGCTTCATAACAGTAACATTAATTTTTTTAAATGCCATTCTTAAAGAGTTTTTAACCATTCCCTAGTCAGATGCAGAGCAGACACAGGCTAAACACTTCAGCAAAATGAGCTCTAGAAAAGTGGCCGTCGGTGCAGAGAGGTCCATAAAGCCATGGATTAAACACCCACTTAAACAGCGGAGTAGAACAAGCAGTTTTAATCCTGTTTTCGTAACACCCACTCCGCTGATCTGAAAACCTGCCAAAACTTTACAAAACCACAGGTCAAAATGGTAGCGAACAACCTCATTCTGTTTCCCTATGTCCTGCTGCTCTCATAGAAACATCATATAATCATCAAAAAACAAAAAGGAAGGGTTACGTGGAATATTATAGGCAAAACCAGAGGATATCAGTTATTGCAAACAAGAATTAATAAACACAGCGGGGACAGCCACAGGCGTTTCAATGCACTTTACCTGATTTGACACAAGGATCAACTTAATCCATGTCCTATTTTATGTAATGAATCACAGTTTGAGATTATTCATCAAAGCGACAAACACACAAGCTCCATTTAGTAGTTGCAGGGAAAAATAATGCACAAAAACATATACAGTATATGATATATTAGGAGTCTGAAAAACAACGGAGCAGCAAAGAAAATTGGTCGTGCGTTGAGGTCTCAGAGTATTGCGACTCCTCTGTAGTCGAAAAAGAAGCAATAAAAAGTAATGAAAGAATGGCAATACGAATGTAATAAGAAGCAGAAATATGAGTCAGCCAGCCCTGCGGGTGCTGACCTGCTTTCCTCTGCACTAAAACAGAGGGCAGGGGACAAATCATCAATAATATATACAAACAGTCTATTTCGCCACAGAGATTACAGCACTTCCAGACTGCGAACGGGGTTTCATTAAAGTCCCTCGCTTTGACCTCAACACACTGACTGCAGATACGTTATGCTGGATGAGAACAAGTGAAGAACAACCATATGTGGCACAAAATTCGGGTAGATTTGATTCATCTAGCGATGAGCTGCTTGCTGGTTATGACTACTACACTAAAATTTTAATTTCTAGATTTAATAAAAAAGTTTAAAAGAACAGCATTTATAAAAAAAATATAAATATTTTCTAACCATATATACGTCTATTTACTATTACTTTTTATCCATTTAAGACATCCTTGCTGAATAAAATAAATAAATAAATAGTACCATTTATAAAACTACTATTTTGAATAGTAGCCTTGGGTACATTGTGACAAAAAATATATTTTTTTTAACAAACCCTTTTCTTTTCAACTTTTTATTTATCAAAGAAAAATTCCCCCCAAAATATTGAGCAGCACAACGGTTTCCAACATTGATTAGAAATCATCATATTGCAATGCTTTCTGAAGGATCATGTGACACTGAAGACTGCCGTAATGATGCTGAAAATTATGCTCACTATATATATATATATATATATATATATATATATATATATATATATATATATATATATATATATATATATATATATATATATATATATATATATATATATATATATACACACACACACACACACACACGGCCTTGATAAGCATAAGACATTTCTTAAAAAGATAAATAAATACTGAGCCCAAAATTTTAAACGGCAGTTAAAACAAATTATATTAGTACAATTTTTTTTTAAGTGGATTAAAAAGTATTACTGTATAATTCATGCTGTTTTACTGTGAACATAATACATTATAAATACTATACTTAAAACTTACGAAATTTAAACAAAAATCTAAATAAAACAAATTTATGTACGTTTACAATTTCAGCATTACTATATATATATTTTTATACTGTATAACTGTAATACAGTGAGTAATTAATATTGGAAAAGAAAAAATTATAATAAATTGGGATATTGTACAAACATATTAAGAATTAAAAAAATAAAATGTACATAAAAAATAACAATTACAGTATTATCTAGCTTAATATATATATATATATATATATATATATATATATATATATATATATATATATATATATATATATATATATATATATATATATATATATATATATATATATTTTTTTTTTTTAGAAACTAGCCTGTTGCCATTATGTGATTTCCTACGTGATTGAATTCAGATAATAGCTACTAAAATTGCAGTAGGCTGTAGTTCAACACCATGACCAGAAACAGATCAGACAGAGACGATCACATGCCTGAGAGGGTCAACAGAGCTGTTAACACATCAGCATACAGCATGAGTCACACACACACACACACACACACACACACACACACACACACACAACACACACGCACGCACCATGCACCAAAGAGTTAGTGCAGACAGACTGTATTTTGTTAGTGGACTTTTCTTGGCTACTCTGTATTGTGACACTCTCAATGTCTACGTGTGCATGTGTGTGTGTTTTGGCACTTCTCTAGGCGCCGTATTCTGGTGGACAGGTGGTAAAATTTGTGGTGTTTAAACATTCAAGCATGTATGAGAATGTGTGGTGTACTGCAGACAGATGGTACATTTACTCTTATGTAACTATGTGTGCATGTGCGTGTGGGAATGAACAATGTAATCAGTGTCATAAAAGAAAGCAACGGGAAGAAAAATGAGCACTTTTAAATGTAAAATAATACTGTAAACTGTGTGTTCAGTAACACTGAGAGCAAAAGGACTTGAATGATGTGATTTCACACTACATTTCTGTAAATGATGACTGCAGTGTCTCAGTCATGACAACCTGTTCTCTCTGTATGTGTGTGTGTGTGTGCGCACATGTGTTAATGTTTTCTTCTGGAAATATAACTGGTCAAGGCAAAAGTCATCAGTCATAGCAGACTGCAGTCACTGAAAACTCACCCAAGCGATCAAAAAACACTCGATTTTTGCTTTTCCTTTTCCATGAGATGATTTTGAGGATCCAGGCTGTATTTAGTTCTGTGCTCTCTGCGTTTTGACCCATTTTCTTTCTTTCTTTAGTCTTAACTGACAAAACAATAGCATCCATACTGCAAAGCATAAAACTAAAGTGTGTCACTAAAAAAAAAAAAAACTTTGAAGTAGCTATATATAGACTATTGTTTAAAGCAGGCTATTAATACATGAAAAAAGGCCCTCATTTACAGAAATAGATACTGTGGCCACCAGAAAAAGTATTTGGACATTTAAGACACAATGTATGAACGCCATTTCTTTACAAATGTCAAACAAAGCGTCATTTATTTTAATGAAACTTGGCAAATGCACACTTTTCAACTAAAACGTCTAAAACAAAAAACCTTTGCTAGGCTAAAAACAATAGTCATACTTCATAAATAAGAAGATATAGAGGTTTGTACACCTTCTAGTTGTCAGACATTAGTGTAATTGATTTCATACATCCACTAAAATAATTGCTACTGCAAAAAGTTACAAATTTGTCATGGTTTAATTTTGTATCAATTATCCATATACTTTCTGGGGTCACTATATGCACATTTTCCTCATGCATGACCGCTTCTCTTTCTCTCAGACACAGAACTGTTCAAAATGCTCCAGGTGACGTTCTCATCTCACATCCTTTTAGATTATCTGCTCATCAATAATGCACAAGGCTTTTTTCCTCTGAATCTGTAGCTCTATATCACTATCACTGTGTTCTCTCACCTCATACCGGGCAAGAAAAATCACCCCTCCGCTCACACTCCACCTTTCAAAGATCCATTTTTCCTCCCTTACACTCATTTATTTCACTCCTTCCATTTATCCATACAGTAATCTGCCCTTCGGTGCGTGACAAGACAAATCGTAGCGCTTCTGTCACTCGGCAAAGAGAAGCAATAACAGAGTTTGGAGACAAAAAAAAAAAAACCTGCTTGAATGCCTGGCCAAAAGTTTGAAAGCCCTGGAAGGCACACAAAAAGCACATTTTCAGCCTCATTATGTTTGACAAATTATGGGATTTGGTCATTAGTTTAGATTTGGATCATATGAGAATAAGAGATATGTACAGTACACGATTAAAATTTACAGTGGTCTTATGTTCAGTTTCTATAATTTTGACATTTTTATAGGTCTGGTCCACATTTTAGCTAATTCTGGTGAAGAAACACCTATTTAAACAGGAGGAAGCTGTATAACTGCTATTGTTTATAGGACTGACTAACATTAGACAATAAAAAAAATAAAAATACAAACAAATGGTTATTACAGCACGCTACTACAGTATCTCAAATAAACTTAAAAACTCTTGACGATTTGAGGGCATGGAACTTACAAACCTTCACTAACTAGTTCTTCCTTAAAAACATGGGAACTGATAAATAGTACATTGGTTCATAAATAAACTACAAACATAAATAAACATGCTACAAAAAATTAAGTAAATTACAAACTAATTAAAAACAAACATACAAAACAAACCTCTTGCAATCCAAAACTGAGATTTAACATCTAATAACAGTGAACAAAAATAAATAAATTACAAAATATTTTCAAAATTAAACGAGGAACAAACAAATAAACTAATAAATTAATTAATCAATAAACAAGCAAACATACAAACAAGCACGCACGCACGCACACACACACACACACACACACACGCACACACACACACACACACACACACACACACACACACACACACACACACTCAGTTTCCGACAGCCAAGCAACAGACTGTGGATTTTTTGGAGAAAAGATCTTGCAATCTGAAGCTGAAATTAGATGTTAAATGTAGAATAATGAAATGCATTAGAATAAATAAATAACATTTACAATACAAAAATGTGTGTTTGTGTAGATAAACAAATAAATAACAAATTTACAATAAATACAAAAGTGTATGTATGTGTGTTATGTATGTATGTATACCAAAACAAAATAAATACCAACAAAAAATTTCCCACAACCAGCCAGATTGTAGTTTGCTTTTATAAGAAAGATCATGCAATCTGAAGATGAGATTAGACGCTCAATAACAGAAAGACTATTCTAATAATGCTAAATAACATGCATCATATCTGCTAACCTCCTGCCTTTAGGACTGTGTAGATAAGAGAATATGTGTCAAATTCAACATCACTCTGAAGCACATAAACCAAAATGATGAAGAGTGTGAGTGACTGTATATACCGGCAGGTGGCCTGACCTCTCTTTTCTAATAAATTCACTCGCGGTTCCCCGAGTCCAAACATCTCGAAACAACATATCCTCAAGCACCGATCTGAGACCAGAGTGCTCCCTTAATGTTTAACACCTGCCGTTAAGAGTGAAGCAGAAAACTGCTCTCAGATCAGTATCTCCAGGCGTTTTCTCTGGGGTGCTGGTATCCATCAGTGGCTAGGTGATTTATAGAGGTAATATAAAGTTCATTCACAGCACAGTGGCCTGCTGTTTTTCTCTGTTTGTGCCCCCGTCAGCAACCACGATGCAAACAGGTAACGCCGCACTCTGAAATTCCAACTTTTGATCAATACACCAGACCACATATAGATGAGGGTCTCTAAGTGCCTTTTACAGTCTCAACATATTTAACTTCCAGTCACATATTGAGAAAAGAGAATTATGAGGAAAAAAAGAGCTGTGACAGCTATATTATTTATTTTAATTATTATATTTTAATTATTATAATTATATATTATTTCAGATTGTTTTAACCCATGCATTCAGTCTGTTTTCAGTAGAAAAACAAGCTAAAATATTTTATGATAAGGTGAACTTATTTAACAGACATAAAAAGATATAACCGGTTGGACCAATAATGGTCTAATGTTGAAAACTACTGAAAATCTATAAATAATAAAAATAAAAATAAATTAAAATATAAACATTATAAATAAATGACAATTAAATAAATATATTAAATAAAAACATAAATAAATAGTTACATATAAAGTTTACATAAAACAGTACATAATAATAATAATAATAATAATAATAATAATAATAATAAATAATAATAGCTTAGCTATATTATTGAATAATATTTTCCTGACCCATTCCCTAACCTGTCATAACTGTCCTCAGACTAAATAAATAAATAAATAAAATAAAAAAATTTGAATGGGCCATCAAGACATTTTTTTTTGTCTTGTAGAAACTTTTTTTTTTTTTTTTTGCTTGCATAATAATGTAGTTCTGCCAACAAGGTAATTGGCAAACATAACCAGTCAACCCTGAACACAGGCTACATGACATTCCATGGCAACTGAACTCTTGACCTTTTTGTTGCCAGCGTTATTTTCTGTACCACATATTTAAAGAACTACATGTTTACAACAATGGCATGTCGAATGCATTTAGTAAACATTATTCTACATCCTAAAACTGCATCCTGTCGTTCTGCTAATACAACACACGCACACATTTCCAGAAGGCTAATGCTCTGGGGAACTGTTTCTTCAATGACTGTATAAGCACGCAAAAGCCAATTTGTGTATGTGAGAAAGCAAAGTGAGAAATTTGGGTGAGAATGTGTGCAGGAAATGTGTGAATGTGTGCAACTCTTAGGGAAGGCAGGAGCGCAGTGCAGGGCAGATGTTTATGAGCATTGCTAATGCATGAAATGTGCCTGGAGTGAGAATTGTTTTAACAGTTTCTAGCAATTTTTGAGAGAGGTCAAGGAGTGAATGAACAATGAAGAGGAGGTGAAAGCAGAGCATTACAGCACAAATAAAAGTTGGAAAGAAATATATGTGGATTTATGGTCTAATTAAAAGTCTACTGCACTGCAATAACATCAAATTTAGAGAGAGTTATCTCAGAACTCACAGCTAAACAAATTCAAATGTATCCAAATATAGTTAGTGTCTCAAAATAGTGAACTGTAGCATAACAGTTTCAGCAAAGCTTTGTAAGGGTTTGGCTGGTTGTCAGTAACACAATGCATTTCCTGTCCTCTGATTATCCACGGGCACATCAGGCAGCTGTGTAACTATAATCCAACAAAAGCCCTGGGAAATAGCTAGGCTAATTGCGGAATTTGCATTGGTAATCAGAGTTTTGAAACGAACCTAACTAATTGCTGAAATTGCATTCAAAGGTTCCGGCTATTGTCAATAGTAGTACGTTCATTAGTGGCACCCACAATTAATGCAATCAACAGTGTGAGTGTGTGTGCCAGGAATCACTGATGAAAAGTCCCTCCGATTCTGTTCTACTCAAGTGACCAAAAAAATAATAAGTTTCCAATAAAAATATTTAATAAGCCAAAACAAGATATAAAAGATTGTCTTTTGAGGTCTTATATTGAAGAGAAGAATTTCTTGAGGGCCCACAAAGGTCAAGTTTAGGCCCGCTTTAGGTCATCTGTTTCTTGAGAGGTTTCTTTATTTTTCAGTGAATGAAACTAACGAAACTGCATTCAAAAGTTCTGTCTAGGAAGCATATTAATTAGTGGCAACCACAATTAATGCAGTCAGCTGTAAATCTGTGCCAGGAATCATTAACACTCTGCACTCGGTTTCTTTCCTTGTCACATAATTAACATTTATAAAAGGAAAGACATTTGAGGCCACATACTGAGACCTACTGTAGAGTCTCAGAAGGCCCACAAGACTTTTCAGAACTTCAGAACTAAACTGAGAATAATGTATAGAACACACACGCACGCACGCACGCACGCACACATACATACATACATACATAGAGAGAGAAAGAGAGAGAGAGATAACACCAGAATGACCAAACAATAAATACACCGAATGTTATGATAAAACAAAGTAATATAACAATGAATATACATCAGACAGACAGACAGACAGACAGACATCCACAGTGTGAGCATCTAAAGTAAAGGCCTCTGGCTTCCAACAGAATGAGAAACCAGAGAACAGAGGAGGTCTTCAATAAGACTGAGGCCAATTGTATAGAAAAACAAAAGAAACAATGAAATACCTACGCAAGAACAGAAGAATATCAAGCTGTGAAGTTCCTGGACCCAACAACACACCAACCAATCCATGAAACGTGTGCAGGTCTGTGTAAACAGACACTCAAATCACACACACAATGGCAAAACACCATCCCTAATAATCGCTCTCTTTTGCAACCTCACATATCACTCCTTATGTGCAATTAAAGAGTTGATGACAATCACTTCAGAGGCTCTCTAATTCAGCAGCTGTCTCAGTGCGACACATCAGCATTTAGCGGCTGATGAGTCGGCTGCCTTATCTGCGTGTGTTCTCCAGATGAAAGCCGCGTGCCTCTACCCCCCACCCACCATGTTTGTTTGTTCCTTGTTTATCGACTGGCTTCCGATTCGTGCACACCAAAGTTGAAACTGTCGAGGTTCAAACAAAATGCCTTCGCCGCTAATTACCCACAATTCTTCATCTCCACCAGTCGATTATTCTCCCCCCTGCTTAAACATGCATATATTTGCATAATAATGAGAATTGTCCCATTGCGGTTAGTGCTGAGAAGGCTGCCCTATTTCTGGGGTTTGTTAGAAAGAGGATGCAGGTACGCCTCTAGGGGGCATCGCTCTGGGGTACGTGAACGCAATGGCATTATGGCTGAGGGCTAAATGTGGACGGCCCTGGAGAGAGAAGAGTGTCATGTCAACACACATCAAACGCTGAGATAAATGAGCAGTCGTGTTTAAGGCTCCACACCCACTCTCTGAAAAGCCTCATGTGCTACAGTGGCATTATAAAGGGTTCATATGCCACAACCAAATAACCTCAATACTTGATTGTGCTTGTTAAGATGAACACCACTACTTTTGATCATATAACGAATTATAGCATTTTAGAGCCAACAAATAATTAAATAAATAAATCCTTAAAATAAAAAGACTGTAGTAACCACCTCCACCCGGAAACTGCTAGCAAATTTTGACACATGAAATTAAGTAGAAACACTGACATTTTCTTTAAAAACAAACTGAACGGTTTTCAACTTTCAAAAACAAGTCTTTATTTCTAAATAATTTGCACTTACAAAAATAAAGCTGAAACTAATGTAATTTTTTTTTTTTTTGAATAATGTCATAATGACAAGAATAAAATTACAGCATTACAACATTGTACTGCTTTTTTCCCAAAAATACTCCAATTATTTTATTCTTCTAGTAAAACATGTGTCAATAATAATTGGTTTATTTACATCTTTAAAAAATATACAGTAAAGGCCTTTATTTCTAATAAATGTATTTACAAAAATACAGCTGAAATACTAACAAATCAATGTAATATTTTAAGAACAAATGTTACAATTATGGTAGAATCATAATATTTACCATTTTTAAATGTGATGTTTTCCAAATTATTTCTACATAATCACACAGTATTTTGTCTTTAATTTTGTAATTGCAACTTCATTCTTGTAATTTTTGTATCTTTAGTATTTTTTCATTCAATTCAATTTTTATTATTTTTACTTTTTTAATGTTGTGTTTTAATTTTCATGTTTAATATATAATTTTAAAGCAACTGCAATCCTATTATATTAATAGAACCTCAAATCATGCTATTTGTTAATAGGAAGCTTGCAAATGTTACAATACAAAATAAATCAGACTTAAAAGAAAATGGTGGAGGGTAATAAAAATCTCTCATAAATTTACTTTGAAGGAAAGAATCCACGCTATACCTTAAGCACAACAATCACCAATGACTTTTTTTAGCTCCAGATAATATTAAAATCAAATTCTGACATACTATTTGCAAAGGAGTGTATCAGCAAAGAATTAAACATCACTTTCTCAATTTGACACCTTTTTTTTTCTGCTTCATAAGACATCACTAGACAGAAAATGATAAGTGATTAAATACATCTAATGAAAAAGCAAACTCAAGAGATTTTCAGAACCCAGTGTCAAAAGCTTCAACTTCTCAAAAGCCTTTTTGTTTTCAGTGCCTGGAGAATAGAAATGATGCATGATGGGAAATGTTCTAACAAATTCACAACATTTAATGGCATGCCACTTCGTACTATGTAAAATCCACTGAATTTTTCCTTGTACTGATATTCCCACAAATGGTTCTGACACAGAAAACACAGGTAGCATTTAACTTCAGGCAGTTTATTAACCTGACCATTATTAATGACAACCTATACGACTAATGAACCCAGTGTCGTCTTAAACGTTTTTTTTTTTTTTTTTTGTACTTCCATCTTTAAACCACTGCAGTTGTATCCAAGATGGATGTGCTTACCATTTAGTAAGTAATAAAAAAAAACTCTAAAAAGCAGTTTAATGTGGATTGAAATATTCATACACTCTGATAGGTTATTACAAATCTGCATAAAAACACAATAAAACAAGAAGGTGTATTAAGAAGAAAAAAAAGAGATTGCGAGTTCTATTATGGAAAGATAATCATGGAAAGATTTAGCAAAGCAATTGGTACTGGTCCCTTAGATTACAAACGAAGGGCACCTCATAAAATGGACAAGGCCAACAAAAGAACATGGATGGTTATAAAAGCGAAGTGAAAAAGAGACCTTGAGCTCTGCCACATCAATGGCTTTCACAAGCATCAATCAGAGCAGAGCCGCTCTGCCAGGAGGACGGATCACAGGAGAAGCACATTTTACAGCATGTCTTGCCTCTGAAGTCAATGACAGTTTGATCTGAATGCAGGCTCTCATCATGCTCTAAATCTGATTATCTGACTTCTCCAAAACACACCTGGCAGGCAGACTACATATACTGTATGTGACAGCAGAATACAGGCACCTGATCTGCAAATTATGAGGTAAATATGGTTCTATTCAAAAAACAGTTCTGTTTTAAGTAAGACTCTCAAGTAACATTAGTCTTTTGGGCTGTGTTTCTCAAAAGCATCCTAAGCCTAAGTTGTTCATATCTCCATTGATGACAATGGTTCTATGATCGACTTGGCTTACAATGATTTTGGGAAACGCAGCCTTAGACACTTATCCACATTTTTCTCTAACGTGGAAGTAAGCCTATGGGTAAGACTTCTGTTTCATTAGCTGCTTTAGGTAAATAACGAGGAGAATAACAAAGTGCAGTAAAACAGTAAAACTGTTTGCAGTACAAACCAGTGTGTTCTTAAGTTAACAGATTCAAATATTATGATAGGACGCATCAATTGTCAATTTCAAGCAGCAAAATGAACCGTTATGTACAGCTAAAAATAGCTGGATGCAAATGAGACTGGAAGCTAGACCCATAGAATGTACAAATGGCGGCACCCATTTTTACATCAGGAAAAAGGTGGATAGCCTGAAAATAAGAAAAAAAAATAAAAAAATAAAATAAATATATATATATATATATATATATATATATATATATATATATATATATATTATATATATATATATATATATATATATATATATATATATATATATATATATACACACACACACATACACACACACACCCAGTTTTAAACTGTGTAGTGTGTATGTGGCTTATTTGCATAGAAAACACCAAATAATTTACATTTTTTAGACAGTGTGCATGTGATCTATTTGAGTAAAAAAAAAAAAAAAAAAAAAAACACGTTTTGTTTTTAAACCAGGCTTATTTGCATAAAATAAAATGTAAAAAAAAATACAAAAAACAAACAAGCAAACAAAAACAGCAATGTTTTTATATTTTGCAGTATGTATGTGGCATATTTGCATTAAATACAAAGTGCGTTAGTTGTGCTTAAGTGAAATAATCACAGCCTGATTTTTCTCATGTAGTTTTTAGAATAGTTAGGGCTCATAATTTACTGTCATTTGGGCTCCATAAAACCTTACAGATGCATACTATGTTGTAATGCTTTCATTACTTGTGCAGCAGATGTCTTCAGTACTTAGCGGGATTCTGTTGTTTGTTACTGTTTGGTAATTTAAAAAAAGCACACAAAAACTAAAGCACTGTTTGAAGGTCGTTTTGGATACTAGTGTCTGCATAACTCTTTAAATGTAAATAACTGTTGGTTAATTAGTGTAACTTCTTTATAGTTTTATTTAAGAATGATTCTGTTGCACTTACTGACACAACAGTAACATGGCACATGTTAAAATTAGCTACCAAATCCTTTTAAATAAAAACTTGATAAATATTGAATAAATAATAATAAATATTAAAACCCATTTTGAGTTCCAATGAGTTTCATTTTTAAATGAACTACAACCTCAACACACCCATACATCTGCTGTCTGACAAATGTTCTCATTAACTTGCTGATACCAGAGAAGCGAACTAAACGAAAGGTTATGAAAGAGCATAACCATCCATTTCCGTCATGACATTAGCTGACTTCATTCACATTTAAGTCGAGCCTTTACCGCTCTGAAAAGAACCTTTAAGCTAAAGTGCTAAACTCTATTAAGGCAAAGGTAAATGAATAATTAGACCGTGCCTGAATTAAAAGAGAGCATGAGGGAATCAGGGAGGACGCTTGGCAGAATTAATGCACGTTACACACTCACCATTAAAATGTTTTTTGATTAAATCCATGGAACTAGATGAAAAGATAAGGAAGATATATTCCTTCATTCCCATCGCCACTAATGACAACACATGAATATCTTTGATGGGCCTCCTGGAAGAATCTGCATTTTCTCCTTTTTACTTCTTAATTGATAAATAAATCTCAGTAAAATACTCCTTGGTGGAGGAGGGGGGAAGAAGTCTTGAAGGCTACTAGAGCTACTAACAAAGCTCATTAAAAACTCATTAAGGGATTTGAAAAGCATGATGCCAAACTGAAAACTTCAGAAATGAATGACTGGTACATTGATGCCAGAGCTATTGCATTCAAGGGAGGACTTAGATTTCAATAAAACATAGCTTGGGGCTTTATAATATATTTTACTTTTGAATGCACATTTTTCTTTTGACTGTCATTGTAAACTTTCCCTTAAACCTCCTTTTGAAAATCAATAGATATTGGTCTCCTAGATTGTCCATAAAAATGAAGACCACTGCCTTTGAGGTGTCATTGCTGTTTGAGTTCAGAAAGCATTCACGACACTGTGACAAAATCTTTCCACGATGGTGTTCTTTGGAGTCTTTATGAGAAAGATCTTGTCAGTCACCATTCAGGTGGCTCTAAAAAAAAGAAAGGAGATCTCTGATATGATCCATCAAACATGCTGTTGCAAATTCCAGTCATGAAACCTTCAAAAATCGCTTCCTACAACATGTGAGCTGTGTTTCAAGCCTGGTTGCCACTTTCATTGATGGAGATAGTAGAGATGACAGGAAATGATGGCGATATGATGGTGAAAAGGGATTCGGAAATGATTTTCAGTTTGTAGTCTTTTTAGCACTTTTTTTTATTATTAAATAAATAAGTGAATAAATAAATACATGCAGTGATTCATGTTTTTTGTTTATGTACCTAAATTTAAACGGTCTACATATTTTTTGCAACTTAAAAAGAAATGAATATATTGTAACAGTTAAAAAAAAAAAGAATAACACTGCATTAAACATGGAAATGGAATAAAATGAGATCAAACAGCCCTAAAAAAAATGTAATGCTGCTATTTAAATAACTCAGTTAATATTAAATTTGGCAGCAGGTTAGTATAAGTAAATAAGTAGATAAGTAAATGCATACACAGATACATGCATGCATTCACATACACATTCATACAAGGCCATCCTCAACTATTCCAAGACCTCAAGACATTTTGTGTGTGTGTGTGTGTGTGCGCATGTGTGTGTTTTGCCAATAAAATTTCAGCAAATGTAGCCAAAACAACTACCCTCAATCTTTTCTTTGGAACCAAAAGCAGGGAATTCACAGCTTGCTTCTGCCTCCAGCTGTATCTGGCTCAAAACGTGGCCCTCCAGGCCCAGGAAAAGGTCCGGTCCCACATGCTGGTCCCGTGTAGATGGGACCATCCCTCCTCCACTCCAGCCTAAAGGCTAATCTAACTATCACCTTCCTCCCAGCACAGCTCCGTTTGGCTCTAATCTTTCAGCCAATGTGCGACTCCACAGTGAGCTAATACCATTCGACACACTCAAAACACCACACACACACACACGGATGGGGTAATATGTGCTTGAAGAGGGTGGGGTGGGAGGCAAACTACTCAAACACACTGTGAATGAGGAGGATCAAGAATATGAGAGCAGGATTAGCCCACTGAGAACATCTACTCATCTGGTCATCCAGATTAACAGGCTAATGATATGTGGGCTTACTGGGAAATATATATATATATATATATATATATAATTATTATTAGCCTGTTATATATAAATCCAGATGAAATGATTATAATAAAGTATTCTGCAGCTCATTTATGAACAAATGTTCAATAAATTCAGTTTTTTTTTTTTATGTTTCTTTTAGTTTTTAGTTTTTTTGGTTAAATTAAAAGATAAAAACTCCAGCAATCACCAGTCTGGATTAAGAACAAAAGGATGTGAATAAATAAGTAAATAAATAAATAAATAAATAAATAAATATACAACCTTCATTTAAAATCATAAAAATAAAAATAGGCTGCCATAAACATTATTGGAACTCTAAATCAAAGTAAAGCACCGCTGGCTGCGTTTCTTTCCACACACACCTACTTTTCTTGTTGATGCTGTTTTGCGTGCGCCGCTCAAAAGGGAACTGCACCCACAGGGAATGTTTAGTTCCACTGGTGAGGGCATATTTCGCATAAATATATATATATATCTTTCCCTAAAACTGGGACATTGCTTCTTGGCATGTAGTGATACTGAAGCGTACGGCTTAGTAAACTAAATTGCTCGGAGTGCTGAAAAAAATTGACCTATTCAGGCGCTCTTCAACAAGCTTTCTGACAAGGTCATCAGCAGATGACACCAGCTGATAGCAGAGCAGCGCGGCTTGATGGAAACAGACTCTCGGTCTCTGGGGCTCGCTGGAACTTAGCCATGATCGCATTTAATCATCATGAGCCCGCGTTTCACAAACCCATCCTCAACAGAGCCCAGATCAGACCACAGATACATGACCAGAGGAAGGACGAATGCATGGGGATGACAGAGAGAAAGAGAGGAAACATCTAGATTTCTTAATCTTCTAAAGATGCTTGCTATGCAGTTGCCAGGGTGTTTCTATGCTAGATTTTTACATTTTCTAACAAAAATTTGATAGGAACTTGAGCAAAAGTCAGTGTAGTTTCCAGGATGTTACTATTTTGATGCTGAAGTGTTTAAAGTAATAATAGCCTAATCGTATAGTATCACATTGCTATGCAGTTGCAGGGTGTAGCTGTGCTATCGCTTGGGTGCTTTGAGTTCAGTTCCTCAGGTTAGAGATTTTGAAAGCCCTAATAGCTATAGTGATGGTTGCATTGCACATAGATATAATTGTAACCTACTTTTACATGTTGGGAATAAATCAAGTTGGCATTTAAGAAATCTGCATATGTGCTTGTTTCACAGATATTATATAGGAAACAGTTATGAAGAACCGTCTTTACAGAGCACTGAGGTTCACACAATTTCTCAAATTTCCTCAATTTCTCAGTCATTCTTCCCATCAACCAATCATTTCCTCCACCCACTACTTCTACATGCCACTCCACCCTGCTATGTCAATTTCCAACACTTCTGAGAGGCAATTACAGATGAATAAAAAAAACTGTCACCCATGTCATCATAACAAAAGCGTGACCTCATTATCGTGCCAAAAACTTTTAACGCATCTCATCTGAAACATCATAGCTCGCTATTAAATGGCATATTTGTGCTTACAGTGCTGTTTCAGCCTGACAAGAGTCTGAATAGATTCTTATAATGTCATGACGCAGAGACGATGAACTCTTTGAAAACTGCTCTACCGACATGAATTTATTATAGAACTGTTTTATTTCATGAGGCAAGATGTCTGCCAACTGACCTTAATTATTGTCAGTAAAATTCCTAGAATGATATCTAAAATCAAACGCTTGTATTAAATGAATAGTTCATAACCAAAAAAAAAAAAAAAAAAACCACATTTACAATGTCATTCCAAAAAATCAGTGTCTTTCTCTCATCTGCTGAATACAAAAGAGATTTTTTTTTATATTTTTTGTCTATGCAATTACAATGACTAAAGTGTTGAAGCATCACAAAGTATGTAGAAATCCTAAAACAATTATAAAATCATCTTCTGCTGTATGTTCAAAGTCTTCTAAAGTCGTATGATAAATTTGCATGATAAACAGACAGAAATTAATGTTATTATTCACTGACAATCTCCTCCTCCCATTCGAACTCAAGTACCGGATCAGTTTGATTCGTCAGTGAATCATTCAGGATGGTTTTGTGAACTTGAAATATTAAATGGTTTTGAATACTATTTGAGCTCCATGGAAAAAAAAAGAAGATACCAACTACATAATAATAATATATATATATATGTGTAGATGTATATATATATATGTGTAGATATATATATATACACATCTACACATATATATATATATATATATATATATATATATATATATATATATATATATATATATATATATATATATATATATATATATATATATATATATATATATATATATATATATATATATATACACACACACACACACAAATACATATATATATATACATATATCTACACATATACATATATATCTACACACACACATATATATATATATATATATACATATACATATATACATATACATATATATACATATATATATATATATATATATATATATATATATATATATATATATATATATATATATACACGTTGGCATTCTAGAGGTGTGTCTCCCTGAATTGACATGGAGCATAATGGTTCAGGTCTCTAATGATCCCTGCTCAGCATCTGCCTGCTTCCTCATTTCTGTCCGGATGGCTGTAGCGCATCACACAGAGTGCACCGCATTTGCATTCAGCGTGCAGCAGGTTCCGCTTCAAAGCCATAATGAACTGTGAAGTGTGACAACATTTAACAGGGAGGCAGGATCAGTTGATCTGCGTCATTTCCAACTCTCCCTGACAGGTGACGTTTGGCTTTCATTACGCCTAATGTCCAGGCAGACATGTGAGACAAGAGGTAGCTGGGGAGAGTGATTTGAGCTTCACGCAAGACAAATTCAATTCCAGGTAAGCCCTCTGCATGGGTGAGTGGCATACAAGACACTATGGGTGTGCAGCTTTTGACGATTGCTGAATGCCAAGCAGTGTTGAAGAATGTAGTGTTTATATGTCTCAGTTGTGAAAGGTAGATTCAGAATCAACAGAGCTGAGACCCTGAACTACACATGCCAGACTCAATACTAATGACAAAATAAACAGGAAACGTGCTTCACTATATTGAAAATAAGTCATTTAAACAGGCAATTTCATGCCTTCCATGAAAAGATCCCATTATCTATACGTTGAAGTAAAAGTGATGTTGCATGTGTAGTGCATGTATGCACAGTATATTATATATATATATATATATATATATATATATATATATATATATATATATATATATATATATATATGTTCATATAAATATGAACGAATATATATAGATAATAAATAGAATAAATGAGTATGGGGTAAAGGGATGAGTCAGATTCAAACACTGTCCCACAAGAGCACCACAGCTCAAAGCGTTGGAGCACATGTACTAACCACGAAGGCTCTGACCATTTATTTTAGCTAATCAGAAGACGGAACTGGATTTCTCCTCTCTGGCTGATGGAAAAAGATTTGAAGCATTTGCTTTAGGCAGCCGGTGAGAGCTGAAGATCCAGTACTGATCTGCTGTGCCAAGAGGAATTCATTAAACTTTTACATCAAGCCTCCCCCACCTTCTTTAGGATCTTCCTTTCTCTATCAGTCTCCCTGAGTGATGTCACGCCGCAACTTCCATCTCCGCTCTCTGTAGAGACCTTCTGTTTAATAACGGACACCCTTCTGGGTCTCCCCGTGACCCTGGTCTCATCCGCTCAGCCGGCTCTTAAATTACTCTCCGTAAGCACTCCGTCCACTGTTGCGCTCTCAGAGTCATTATGTCATTCGGGATGCGAGTGTGAGGGTAAGTGTGCATGTACGTTAAGTACAGCCTGTAATTGAAAAAGTGGCATTAAGTGTGTGTGTGTGTGTGTGTGTGTGTGTGTGTGTGTGTGTCTACTAGCATGTATTTGTGTTCAAGTGTTCAATATTGATGTAGGACAGTGTGGGGATTGTCGTAAATGTATCTGTGTGTGTGTGTGTTTTGCTTGTATGTAGCAGTTAGGCCTCTGTACCCTCTCCTCCTTAGATTACCTCTCATTGCCAGCACAAAGCTAATCACAGGTCTGTCGGAGTCAGCATCCTGGGAGCATTTCAAGGGGAACAATCCCTGACCTGCTCACTTCAGCTGATTCTGCCATTGTGAGAAGACGCGCACACACCGCAACACAGATCAATGGACACCAGTGGAAACGTCTTCCTGTGAACACTAACCAAACAGTTTTCATTCGGGATTGCATAAAATTATATAACAATCAACTGCAAATAAGAAAACAATAATCCATGAGTTATAGTAATTTTGCAATAGTTTAATCTGGCAACATAAGGTCAAATTTTGATGGGATGAATTTAGATATGCATCATGTTCTCCCTGAGAATCAAACTCATGCCCTGCTCTGATTTACAAGAAAATACCATTTAATTTTTTTTTTTTTGTCTATTTCAGAATTTACTTGCCGTTTTGTTCTACTTGTGAAATTAGCTAGCTATATATATATATATATATATATATATATATATATATATATATATATATATATATATATATATATATATATATATATATATATATATAAAAACACAATTTTTGTTTCTGTGCATGAAGCACTGCAAATTACATAATTTAACTGAAGACATAGGTGCAAATAAAAATGCCAAATGCATAGCTATTCTTTTATGGGTTTTTAAAAGGGTTTATGAATTTAAAATTAACTTAATACACACACACACACCTAAAAGTTTAAAAATTTTGAGTGTGGGGACAGACCAAATTGATTGTGTGTAGATTTTGTGCTTATATACAGTATTGTATCAGAAACTGGTTGGATTGTGGCTACTGGTCAACATCATTCCTAGTCCAGAAGATATGAGCAAAACATGAAATAGCTTCAACAAAAGCATACATCACCTTAATCAAAAACCTTAAAGTTCATGGTAGGTCTATCTTGAAAAGTTTATACAGTACCATTAAAAATACATTTTTAAATCTGAAAGCCACCAGTTGCACTGTATTGCATGCCCAGAACCATTCATGGGATATCTAAGAACACATACTGCATATATTCAATGAATTCATTGACCTGTGTGACATCATTATCACAGTCTATGCAATATCCCTCTGTGCACAGTCAGGCAGGTGGTTGTACGGCAAGTCACGTAACTCTCCCAGTGGGAAAGTCAACAAAGATCAAGGCTAGTTATCAAGCTCATGCATTGTAAGTATTGCATAATTTTAATAGTTCATCGTTTCTTACGCACCCAATAAAGGCCTCCAAGTCTAATTTTCCAGCATGTCGTCCACTCATGTTTTCTCTTGCCTCAGGCACAACCATCTCCCTGCCCTCAGGTGGAGGATTAGTCTTGGTGGGCATCCAGCTCGCCCTTGGTTTCCTATGCATGTGCCTGGCCTCTTTCAAGCCTGTCCCTCTGCAAGCTGTTCCTGGACCCTGGCACTGCCCTCTGTTTTGCCCCCCACCATGTTCATTTATCTCCATACACTCCTGTGACAGCCTCGGGTCTTAAGCTGGCGCTGCAGGCAACTGCTTCACCCATCCAAATCCACTCCGGTCCTCCCATCTGTTTGGCTCTGGACTGCGGGCATCTGCTGAAGGCTATTGTTGGGAACCGTCATATGCTGGGCCAAAAGGGCCCCAAGAGAGCCGCCGTCATCCCGTGTATATATCTGAGGGTGTGTTCAACAGTGTGCGGTTGTGCGATTGTGTATGTTTGCTTGTGGTGTGAGCTCAGAGGCAGGTCTTGGCCCCAGTCAGGGTCTTTGTTCTTGAGCAGTCCGGAAGCAGACGTGCTGTGAAACCCCACGCTGGTCTGGCGGAGTGGACGGAATGCCCTCCTGCAGCACGGACTTGACACCAGGTCAACACACAGCCCATCTCCAAGAGGCACCGGGCGTATCTCGGAAGGAGGCCGTCACTGATGAAGGCCATCCGCTGTTGCCAGACTTCAGGAATTGTTTACCCTTCCGCTTGTGGTGTCTTATTGATTGCATGCTTCATGGGACTCGATCTGCAGATGACACGGTGAGCTGCTGAGATGTGCAAGAATAGAAAAATCGCTCACAAAATGTCCAGAATGAGGATGACTGTTGATGGAGTTTTGGGGCAATGTCTGATAACGTTAAGATGCTCCTGTAGGTGCACTCGTATAAACTAACAAAAATAAAATTGACAGTCTTTCACTTCCAGAAAATAGAACCAAATATACTGATGCAACCTATCTGGTGTATGACTGACAATCCAAATGAAACCCATAGACAAGAAAAGACAGAAACTGGTATTAGTCAAACCATTTTGGTTATGGGGAGACATATGCAGATGGATAGATATAAATAAATAATAAAATATATGAACAAACATATTTAGTTATTGTTAATGTTTATTAAATCTATATACTTGTTTCCTCTATTTTTATATTTAAACTACAATGTAATGTTCACTTATGTAATACTCACTGATAAAGTTTTTTAAAACAATTAACTAATAAAGAACTAAATTAAATTACATTAATAAATAAAAAACACTGTTAAATGTAATCTAATCGAAAAATCCATGTATATATAAAAAAAAAGTATATTGCATATTATGCTGTGAACGTAAATAAAACCCTAAACCTAACACCTTTACAATAACCTTATTGTTGTGTGTTACCAGTTTCACATAATTATTTTACTAATAAATAGCTAATATTCATTAACATTATTAATGCATTAGCTAACCTCGGATTAGTAAATATTAATAAATACAGTAAAAAATTATATTGCTCATAGTTTATGTTCAAGTCTTCATTGTTTGCTCATTTAAGTTTGTTCAAACCGCATAAACTTAACAGAATGATAAAAAATATAATAATAATAATAATAATAATAATAAATAAAAAAATCCAGTGATGCAAGACTGTTAATTGCGATTATCACATTTGTTTACATACAAAGTTTGTTTACATACTATATGTGTGTGTACTGTGTATATTTATTGTGTGTTAATTTCAATATTTACTTAATTTTTTTAATTATAATAACAAATTTTCATTGTTAACATAAGTTAACTACATTAGTAAGCATAAACAAATTAAATCTTACTGTAATGTGTCACCCATGAAACAAATGTTCAGCTCATCAAAAACAGACAGATTTTTATCAGTGCATCCCTCATGCAAACCTTACACGTATGCAATCCATTTGGTGACCTTTGTAGTATCATAATCAGTCAACACTGATGGCATCACATGCTAAGGAGGCTGTACAGGAGATCACATAGCTAGCTTAGCAGGGTGGTTAATGTAAAGATGGAGGCAACCAAACCCAGTGAGCAGCAACCACACACAAATCACACCCGGATTCACCTTTTCCCCACCGTTGCACTTCAGCGGGTCATGGTCAGAGATCTCTTTAGCCTATTTAAGTTCACTCTATACCCTGTTATGCCTTCTGCTACTGCACATTAACATTTCATCAGGTAATTATATCCAGCAAACAGCCCAAAACACCACGTGCCATTACACTGTTAATGACAATGCGGAGAGCGAGCGACAGAACGGGAAAGCCAGAGGAAAGAAGTCGTTTGACAACAATAAAGAGCAATAACAATGACGATAGAGAAGAATATGAAATTCGTCCAGCTTATCGTCTTCCTCAGGATGTGTATTCTGTCTCTTAGCCTTTCTTTTTCCAGCCGTCTCTTACATTCCAGTTTTCCCATGTTTGGAAGCGTTGTATAATTGTCAATGTTAGTTCCCAAATCATGAAAGATTAATGTATGAAGGATGCATAATTAAGCAGTTTAATTCCAGGCTTTCCGAAGCATTACTCATTCTTTTTACTTTCATTCTCTCTCTCTTTCCTTCCCTTTCCTCTTTTCAGCCCCACACCCCCTTTTTGAAGGCTTGAAGATAATCAGAAGAGACAGGGGCCTTTCATCTGAGCAATGGAATGATCTGAGAGGGGAGTTGTCTAGTGGGCTAAAACAAATCATCTCAAGTGTATTGGAGAAGGAGGATTGTATGTGTGAGCATTAAAGTGTATAAAGATAATTTCAGAAAAAAGTAAACAAAATCTCAAAATCTAACAAGACTCTAGAACAATGCGTTTTGCAAGAAACCGTACAATAGCAGCCTACTGAACTATATTAGCAAAATAGCAAAAGTTAAATACATGCATTTTGTGTATTATGTATTTTTCTATTTAAACAAAGGTTCCAAATGGTGCTTTTTGTGGTGATGCGATAGAAGGACTAGTTTCACCAAATAATTTTTTTATATATTAAAGAATATAAAAAATTAAATTAATTAATTATTCGTGTGAAGGGCATTTTAATAATCTTTCACTATAAAAGGACCTTTTGTGTAATGGAAACTTTCCAGGAATTTTAAAGGTTCTTTGTGAAACCATCGATGCCAATAAATGTAAGATGATCTCTAAAGTTTTTGAGTTTAAAATAGGCCTGCTTCTAACCCAGTTTAATATCCAAAAAGATAGCCATGAATAAACCATATGTAGATTGATTACTGCATTAACCTGGACGATTTGGCTTTTTAGACAATTTCTCTGCTTGTTTGAGAACCGCCAATCCTTTGACAGAACTATATTGACTCAAAAGATAAAGCAAGTTTGAGGTAAATACTGCTTTTCAGATTTGATCACTTTATTTTTAGAATAAAAATCAACATAAAAAAAGCTATTATAATTCATTTACTTTTGTTACACAGCATATTTCTATGGGAAATAGAACAAACGAGAAACAAAATGGACTTGATTTTATTCATGTCTGATTTTGAAAAGTTGTTCTAGAACAGAGACAGTCTTCAAATGTATATTTGCTAAAACAATTCCTAAATAGCTTTTATTTTCAAGAGATCAAGAGAGGTGAAGCGAGATTTTTATATTTTGATTAAATTAAGATTAAGCTGACAAATATTCTTCTTTTTGCAATTACATGCACTAATAAATAATGCATAAGATGTTTAATGTTTAATAATAGCATAAAAAGGTTACTCTGTATTTTAAGTTGACTTTTAAAGGATGTCTGATGAATAAAAACATCACTTCACCTTCTAAATCAATCTTTGACTGTACTCCTGCATGAGAAACTCTTTGCACATCTTTGTTCCAATTGCAGTTTGTTTGAGGTTCACTTGCTTACCCGAAATGCCAAGTTGTGGTAAAACATTTTTAACAGTCGTCTCAGCAAAGCAAAATCGACTACACTCAGCATTCTGTCTCCTTGAACCGCTTTTCAGATCCAAACGCGAGACACACTCGTCTCTCAATTGCTACAGTAGAGAATTCTAAAGCTATGATGCAAAATAAAACCCTCAAAACACAACGCCTATCAAAAAACCTATTAGAATGAATAATTCACACATAACAAAAGGACGCTGCAATACAAAATAGAGTTCATAAGCAAAAAAATCATTTCCATCCTCAGGGTTACAGAATTTAAACTCCAACATTAATGTGGCATAATTCATGGGCATTATTATTTGTAAACAGCCAGTATGAGGCACAGCCTTTCCAAAGAACGCCTAAATGCAGAATATCCTGCAAAGGACAAATGACATTACATTTGTCTGTAGGGTACAGGTCGGAACAAGTCTAATGTTAATTCAGGAGCCTGGAGCTCGTCGCGCTCCAACATCTATTGCAGTCTTTTACACACACACACAAACACGCGCACACACACACACATACCTCTCACTGGGACTGAATTTCTAAGTAGCTTTATATAACACCAGTTACCATTTAGATCCATGTTTTCATAATCTGATTAAACATATCTGCCATGGACGATTTTGGAAAAGAGTTTCATGGCAATGAGAATATAGGAGTGTTCAGAAAGTGTAAAACACTCTTAAACCCTGATAGCTACAGTACAGCTATGAGCCCACATTAGCTTGATTAGCATTCCTGCGGCTAAATTTGATACAG
This sequence comes from Carassius auratus, assembly GCF_003368295.1. Taxonomy (NCBI): domain Eukaryota; kingdom Metazoa; phylum Chordata; class Actinopteri; order Cypriniformes; family Cyprinidae; genus Carassius; species Carassius auratus. The sequence continues at coordinate 138,678 of NW_020527862.1, forward strand.
TGTATTTGGGATCTGTATTTTCAATGGACATTGTGGTTACTTGTAAGTCACTTTGGATAAAAGTGTCTGTAAATTACTATATGCACATGAAAACATTATAAAGGCACTGCTCTGTTTTACAGGAGGAAGCAAAGATAAGCAGGAACAAAAAAAAAAAAAAAATGGCAAGAAAAATATATTTGAAGCCACTGTCTTTGGCAGAAGCTGAGTTTAGATTTAGTTATTTTCACAAATTCACTAGCAGGGTGCAAAACAACAAAATTTGTTAAGCAATCACCCTCCTGTCGGTTTCCCACAGCAGCAGCTCTGCTCTGGTTACAGATATTACAATAGTCATAAACTGGATTTTGACATTTTATGAAGACAATTTGAGTGGTAATGAGTAGGGACGTAATGATTCACTCAACTCACGAATCTATTCTCGATTTTTATGATTCGACTCACAATTATTATTAAAATTAGAGGCAACCACGGCCTTTTAATCATGATCCAAACAAAGATGCTGCATACATGCAATATGAGCAGTTTTTAATTAAATTAAATTGTATAATTTCGAAATTTGAAGCAAAAACAGAATGGTTTAACTTCAGTTTTTTTGAAACTATATATAAAAATGTCTGCATGAAACAGCGGATGAGCTGAATGAGATACAGATTCACTCTCTGCCAGCAGGTGGTGCTTTAAGCATTTCCTTGGTTTCCGCTGTAAACAAAGCGGCACTGCACTTATTAACTTTAATATGCATTATACAGATGCAAAATTAAAAGAAAAAATATAATCTAAAGTTTTATAAAAGACAGTAAGTTCCCCTCAGACTGGCACTCATATTAACTCTTATCCCTAAATTAATCACCATTTGTTTAGCATCTCAACCAATCTGAACCGTCACATATTTGAATCGATTATCAACTGGCTCGCGGTTAATCGTTACATCCCTAGTAGTGAGTGTTGCACCCTGATCCACAAAGGTTAATTACTATTTTCTATAAATTTCTTCTAATAAATTTTAAATCTCTTTCTAGCATTGAAATTAAAGTTAAACTTTTATCCTGTTTGATATATTTAAATTATATATATACACACACTCACTGGCCACTTTATTAGATACACTTGCTAGTACCGGGTTGGATGCCCTTTTTCCTTCAGAACCGCCTTAATTCTACATGGCACAGATTCAACAAGGTGTTGGAAACATTCCTCAGAGATTTTGGTCCATGGTGCATTGAGCTTTGTGAAATTGTGCATTATCCTGCTGGAAATAGCTATCAGAAGATGGATAAACTGTAGTCATAAAGGGATAGACATTGTCAGCAACAATACCCAGGTAGGCTGTGGTGTTTAAACAATGCTCAATTGCTGCTAAGGATCCCAAAGTGTGCCAAGAAAATATCCTCCACACCATTACAGCACCACCATCAGCCTGAACCGTTGTGACAAGCGAGGATGGATCCATGGTTTTATGTTCTTTACGCCAAATTCTGACCCTACAATCTGAATGTCACTGCCTGGTCTGATGAGTCTTGATTTCTGCTAAGTTTTTCCAATTTTCTAGAGTTCCTGTGGCTCGGTGGTAGAGCATTGCATTAGCAGTGCAAAAGGTTGTGAGTTAAATTCCCAGGGAACACACATACTGATAAAAAAAAAAAAACATTCCGAAGTCGGTTTGGATAAAAGCGTCTGATACATGGATTGTCCCATTTTGATGAGCCTGTGCGAATTGTAGCCTTCGTTTCCAGTTCTTAGCTGACAGGAGCAGCAACCGGAGTGGTCTTCTACTGCTGTGGCCTATCTTTTTCAGGGTTCGACATGTTGTGCATTCAGAAATGGCATTCTGCATATCTTGGTTGTAACGAGTGGTAATTTGAGTAAATGTTGTCTTTCTATAATGTCTAACCTGCCCATTCTCCTCTGACATCAACAAGGCATTTTCGTCCACACAACTGCTACTCACTTGATATTTTCTCTTTTTCGAACCATTCTCTATAAACCCTAGAGGTGGTTGTGCATGAAAATCCCAGTAGATCAGCATTTTTTTTTTTCAAATACTCCAAACAGCCCTCTAACAGCCATTCTATGTTCAGTCACTTAAATTCCATTTCTTCCCCATTCTGTTGCTTGGGGAAGCGATAACATAATTCGAGAGCAAAGTTAATTACTGAAGTTTAATACTTACGTTAAAGCAAGCATTACTGATAATAATAATAATAATAATAATAATAATAATAATAATAATAATTTACTGAACTGCTCAAAAGCTGTACTGAATAAAACCGGCATTGTACAAGAGATGCCTTTGAGCTGTGCAATAACCATGTGGGTGTTTTTGGTTCTTTTTACAGAATTTTGCATTTGGCATCTGGCTTTGGCATCAATGCATTTTAATACTTCACCTGGCAAACAAACAGTTAGACTCTGAACTCCCAAATTGAAGAAATGGAATACCGTGGGATGCAGACACTATGTCTCGATTGGGAATGAATGTGTCTTGCAATTCCTCTACCCTGGGAGAAGAAACACAGACGTAGTGTTGCCACTGCGGCATTAGAAAAAAGTTTTTTTATCCAACAATAATTAGAACCCAAAGGAGAAAAATGAGAAACTGAGAAAATGAAAGCGCAAGGAAGCTTCTCTGGAAAGTAAATAACTTAAATGCACAATAGATCTTAAATGAAGATTCAAAATATCTTAAAGATCACGATGTTTTCCAGTCTACAAATCTTCAATCAGCCCAGAAGACAGATTCAATCAGATACGTCTTCTAATACTATTAATAACAATAATCAACCCTATTAAAGTGGAAATGACTGTCACGCCGACATCAGAAGAATCAAATGCATCTTAAACATGATTATCAGTGCAAGCTCGGGAACACTCATAAAACTCTCATTTGGCCTACTTCCTGTTAGATAGTTTAGCATAGTCAATCATACCACACAATAATATTCTATGTAGGGACCCACTTGATTCAAATTAGGCTTTCCTTAAGGCAACTTTGCTAACATGTAATTAAGGTCAGCATTATGCACACTGAGACTATTTCTCCACTAATTATCACCGTTGGATGTCACAGGCTTTTCTACTGTACACACACCCACGTCCATGAAAATCTCATGCTATACTATTAATCCAATCCTCTAACATGCCTTGACATCCTACTGATTTAAACTATGTTTTTTTACATCTAAGAACAAATCAGCATGCAAAGAGAAGGCATGCTACGTAAAAAAAATATATATTAATCTCTAATGTGAAAATTTAGACCTTGGAGTTTTACCTTTTCTTAACAAGACTCTAAACATGTGACAAATTCTCAAGCAGTCCATCTTGATGGAGAACTTCTGAACGAAGGCTCCAAAGAGGGTGTCCCATATGGCCTCTCTGTCTCTTGCAGGTGTACACAACCACTGCAGCATCCACAATCCAGGCTCTTCTGTAAGTGGGTCAACATGAATGCTGCAGAATGCAGGTTGCATATACATTCCCATGCGTGACAACATATGGCGTTTGTGGCATAAATAATAATACGAAAATAAAACAGATTTTTCTCTTTTTCTTGTTGTGTAGGGCTAAATGGAGATTGGGTCTCTGCAATTTCTCTGTCCTCTAGCAATTAACTCAATGAAGGGGGAGGATTCTGGATTTTTGTAGAAAATGAGGGAGATAAGAGACCCAAGCCACAGTGTCAGCTTTAGCTCCTCTGCCCCGATGCTGGCCGCAGGCTCGAAAAGATAGCAGAAGCTCTCTAAGTTTCCCCGAGCCTAGCTAGAGAAAGTGCATGGTGAAGATCCACAGATAATACAAGCTGCCAATCACACGGCAAGGCAGAATGAATATGTGGGAATCTTAAGAAACGAAAACCACGAGGGGGGGCATCGTATGAAGGTTAGAGACAAGGCTAGACAGAAAGAAATTCAGAGTCAGGGGAAGCTAAAACAGACAATGAGAATTAAAAAATAATAATTCTAAGCTGAGCAACAGCAGATGAACCTTTGGCTAGACTGTGAGGTTGTTTAAGAATTTCAGATTTGAGTTTTGAGCAGCTAGTTCAGTATATATTTTTCATTTGAATGTAGTAATTAGTAGTGGTGCTTTCCAAAGCACCTATATTCAACCAAACTTGCTAAAAAATCCCACAGTGAAAAGACTACCTACCTATGTACGGACAAGAAAATTGGAAAACAGACTTGGGCTAGGGGGTATTTTGAATAAGACACTAAGCAACCACCAACAACACAATTGGAGAACACCTTACACACATATCAATGTGCTGAAGACCATTGAGAAGCATAATTTCACTGTAGCAGCATATTTTGCACAGGTAAACTCTAATTAAATCCATGTCTATCCTCAAGCTCACATTTCATTTATATTAGCCAAACTTCATCATGGTTCTTGGACACGTTTGCCACTGTCCTCGCAATTCAATAGAAGTGAGGATTCACTGCCCATGGCGCACGTTTCAAACAGGGGTGCATTGATCTGTCTAAATCCTTTTCCAGCTCACCCCTCCTTCCCACAACACCCCGTGACAGATGATACCTTCAAACCCCGCATGCGCACACACACACACACGCACACGCACACACACACACACACACACACAGATCTTCAAAAAACAGTTTTGTTCTTCAATAAAATAAGCGCTCGATTGGAACCAATCCAGGCTGACCCCTGAGAGACCAAGGAGAATTGTGATCTCTCTTTTTTTCATACCGAAAGGCAACTTGAGATAAACCGTGCACTTTCACTGGGGCACCTGACCAACACGGCCTGTTTTTTTTTTTTTTTTTTTTTTCTCTCTGGAGCCCTCTGTAGCCAATTTCACTGCAACAGGAGGCTAAGGAGATAAAGCTAACCGGCAGCCTGCTCTAATCTGGAGTCTCTGTGTTTCAGCTTCATGCATAGCTGACATGAAGGGAGCCTGCGCTTTCAAGGACCTGCGAAAAAACTGTGAGATGAAGATTAAGAGCCGTGATACCCAAGATATGATAGCAGAGGGGACAGGGACGTCCCCATTCCCACCAAACCTACCAGTCTCCCCTCACCCTCTGCCCCAAGGGCGCTAAAAGGCGGCAGCATGGGTGCATGAAGGCAAACACCAAAGAAGGTGAGAGAGGGAAAAGAAGCATTTTCTTTTTTTCTAATTGAAGCAGTCCCATCGAGCTCCCCAGTGCAGACTAACACACATGCCGCTTCCTTTTTTTCTTGGCGCACTTAAACATGCACAGCATAGCTTTGAATTATTTACCACCAGGTATCCTTTCCTACAGCTCGGAGCTACTGCCAAGGCTTTTATGATGCACTTTTTCTGGAAAAGGGGGGTAGGGAAGTGAAAGAAACATGTCACTCTTTCTTGTTAGCATTGAACTCAGTACGCATTTCATACCATGTGTGCCACGATTTTAATCATGCGCACAACACCGCATGCTGTTTGATGAAATCATCTGCCTTCAACCTTTGACATGTGACTCCTGCATTGTTTGGCAGTGGCTCAGGTACCGAGGGCTGGTTTTACCCAGCAATCAAATGGAAATGGCTGCTATGGTAATGAGATTGTCTGAATACAAATATCCAAATGTATAAATGTTCATTCTCGGCGCAAGTAACAAACCCAGGCTGCAACGATCCTGCTGAGAGAGGCATATTAAAAGCTATATATCTGGATATCGCAGGGATATTAGAAGGCGGGTTGGCAGGAGATTATCTGGTTTATCGGTTAGCCTGCTCTATATCTGAATAACATCATGAAGATGGATTTTATTACAGAAAGTGCCTCGCTAGACCACAAACTATTACACAAGATCATGCTGACCAATTTGCTTTCACACTTCACCGAGTGCACAAGGTCTAGCCGCAAGCCGTACGTTTTCATCAGCAGATACTCTAACCGCCAAAGTTCCACCGATTTCAAGACGGTTGATGTGTACCATCAATAACAAGGTGCCATCAATGAGGCAAGACTAGACAAAGACATCACTTTTGATCGGTCCATATTTCAAGAGATTTATTACCCAGGACGCTGCACAAATGTTCTAATTGCTTGTTGCCTCATTACAAATTCACTTTGATAACAGCAAGATTTTGTCTCTATTAATGAAGTGTTGTTCAGTGCATTATTCAGACTATGTATCCCAGCGATGAAACTTGGCCCCCTCTCAAAACACCCTGCTTGGTAATTGCCGTGCACATGGGCACATCAGAGCTTTCTGCACTGCACTATGCCAGTCAGCAGCTAGTCGTGCACAATCGAGACTCGGTTGTGGCCAGGCTGTTTCAGACCAGGTGCTTCTGAGTGGAGTTACACCTCTCCAAAGCTGGGCTTTATAAGAACTGACAGGCTCCTCTGGCTTTTCACGGCACCTCTGAGACCCTGATTTCCGGTGTAAGTGTGCGCAGCCAGCAGGTTCAGTGGTTTTTCACAAACCATGCAGAGGAAGGTGCCCGTCCTCATTTCCCGTTCATCAGCAGGTATTTACTATGAGCCAACTTTAGCGAGAGCTTGACTTCTCAAGATTGCTACTGCTGCAAAATGAAATGCAGGACTAATGTGTGCGTTAACAGGTCCTGTTTACACCTAGAACTGTATTAACATTTGTCTGTATTTTTTCCTCTAGCTAAGCAGAACACATTTTTATCAGGAAGGCAGATCCGCTGGCCACCTGAGGAAAAACTCCTCATAAACAAGAGCTATACACTGTGCCATTCAAACCTATAAAACAGAAAAATCCTCCCCTTTGAGAATGTTTCACTTTGTAGAGAAAATAAAAACAGATTTGGAGTGAATTCACAGTTTCAGGCCTCTTTTTGTGGGGGTAATTTTTGCTTTTATCGAATCAGGACAGTATTAGACAGGAAGCAAAGTGGGAGGGGGGACAGGATCAGAAAAGCTCCATGAGACTTGAACTCGAACTCGGGACGCCCAAAGCACAGATGGAATTATATGCCGTGTGCTGCTCACAAGGACTTTGAAATGACAAATTTGGACTAATTTTTGGCCTGAATTTACCTGAAATTATACATACTATATGTCACAAATACTTACTGTAGGTTTGCTGTTGATCAAACAGGATGCTAATTATTTAATATTGTAGAGTTATTTAGAGGCCCTGCATTACTGTTATGCTTCTCAAGGGACAGGCTACATACTGTAACTTGGTTTGTCAAAACTTGCAAAAAGAAAACAGACAGAAAAAATAATAAATGCATTACCTCTGGGGACGTCCCTATGTTTGGAAACAAACTTGAACTTGTTCTATAAAGCCATCCTTTTCTATTGCATTAATTAGCTCTAAATATGTCTGTGCAATATTTCTCACAGCTTCAGCATATTGACAATCAATGGGCATGTGGATAGACTCCAGATGAATGCTGTCCATTCATTCAGCTCTAATTCAAGAAATATTTATTTATTTTTAGTTTGCCTTCTGTAGAATTGTTTATTCTGTACAACAAAAGTAGTGCAGATTAGAAGAAACATCAGTCGCACGTGATCTAATCACAAGTGCACAGTGCTAAATACAGGTGTAATTGGGGTCCAAAATGATAGGAACTCAATTGGTTAGAGAACATGCATGGTCATCTATCTTGACTGTCCACTTTTAATTGGATCACCTGACCCTGAGGTTGCATCTTGTTGCATCATTAACTGTGAATACAATTTAATTAGACCTTATTTTACCTGCAGAAACAATGTTTGTACAGGGTGGTATGAAAGAGGTGTTCACAATGACAGTGATTTGCATCAACAAAGCAATCTGCAATTTTAACTATTTCTTTAGTGAGAGATTTCGTATGACACGTGACAGAGACCCATGGTGATGCAACAGAGCTCAACTTTATGCAAATGAGCAGCAATGTGATACAGTGACTACCAATGACACAGCAGTCTGAATGTGAATACTAAAAGAATATAAAAAAAACTTGAAATATTACAGAATTATCTTACAGGACTCGTTTAAGCAATTCTACGAAAAACATTTTATCTATGTATATATATTTTTTTCTTCAGGGTCTCAATGTCAGGATAGTTTGTTCATAAAAAATAAAAAACACTTGTAAAAGATATAAAGTTTCTCTTGTTGAAACCATCTTATGTTTTACTAGACAGAAAATTGTGACACAAACCTTCAAAGCAAGCATCAGATTCTGAGATGATGCTTTAATTGAAATGTGGGATATGTTGTTCCTCTGGGGTCAACCTGCCAAGTGGTGTTTTTATTTATGTTGTCTACAGCTGTAACATACACGGACGGACGGACGGATATAGCAACAGGGGTATGTGAACAGCTCAAATGGAGCAAACTGCAACACTTTGGATCTTACTTACACAGATAAAAATTGTGTCACATGACAGTGGTAAATGTGCTCATTATTTCACAGGTAAATACTGTATGATAAATTAGTCAAAGGCTCAGTCCCCTAGCATGTACATATATAACATACTAAATATTGTATTCTAACTGCATGTCACTGGCAAGAAAGTCTAGTTTGCATTAATCAGCAATATCAGAATAATCATTCGGTCCAGTATAATTATATACTTTGTAGCAGTTAAATTTACTATACCTCATAAATAAGTCCTCAATGATTTCATTTCTGACATAACCTAATAATTTTCTTGCCATCTCAATTTAAATTTTACATTTCTATTGTTAATATTCATGATTAAATATGTCAAATATGAAAAAACAAAACAAAAAACTTTTTGCAATGCAAACAATCTAACAGCTAAAGCATGGCACTCTTCCAGCAGGATAATTCAAGTTCAAATGATCAAATCAACTACCATAACTGCTGCCATGTGCAGTAAAATTTACATGCACTTTTTCTTGCATATGCTCCCCCCCCCCAGTATTTTAAATTAGAACAGACATTAAAAAAAAAATTCCACCACATTCTGCAAATCGAAGAATTTGAAATCTTGTTAAATGCGTTATTCATTTAAATTCTGTTTTGAATGCCTTTTTAATGAGGCATTGGGCGCAGCTTGTAATTTGTACAAAGTACATATTTGCACAGAACAAATACAAAAGTGAAAAAAATTTGAAGGAAACTTTCCAATAACCAATCTACATTTAGCGAGATTCTGCACGCTTTCTAATGAGAAAACAACTACATCTCATTCAACATTAGCTCACCATGAACAGTCTACTATATATAGCCTCAGTGTCAATGTATTTAATGTTTTAGTTTATAATGTCACAGAGGAAAGCTGACCTGTGAAAACATGCTAGGTTTAATTTCACACTCTCATTTGCATTGTGGCTCAATAATCACTTAAATGCAGATCACATGAAAGCATATCACGCAGAAATTACTTTGACTGAACTAACCTGCACCGTCTTTAAAAATGCTTCGGAGCAGAAAAGCACTAAAACAGCAACTCAGCGCCGCTTGAATTAATGAGGCTAACGTGTGGGAATATTTTCTGAGTGCTATCTGAAGACGCGTGCGTCCTGCAGACTGGGTTGGGTGTTTCGGGGGAACCTGAGAGTTGTAATTGCCTCTGTCTATGAGCCTCCGAAACTGCTGCTGACATTAGACACTGCTCATTTCAAAGAGCGCGTCAGATGCAATGCCTCCTTCAAATGGAAACCACTTCATTTCATCCACATCGTTTGAAAACTCACCACATGCAGGTGTCAGGAGTTTGCAGCTCTCGCTTTAAAAGGTTTGTAACTACAAAGCTGTAGGAACAATGACAACGGAGAATTATAAAAGTAACTGGAAGCCATGTTATTAATTACTCTGTGAAATATGTTTTTTTTTTCTTTGCTTTTTTTTTTTTAATGCGAACAAAGTCACATACCAGAACAAATATGCAAGTATATGAGGCAGTGTTATGACAAGCATGTGTAATGCTTGACATTATGTCTTGCTATAATGATTCTGCAATCTCACAACACAATCACACACCCATCCTCCACTGACAATAATGCTGTAAACACTGCCATATGCTTCTCTTGTATACAGTATATTATATTATGCTCAATAATCCATAAGTGACAATGTTTTGTCAGCTGACTATCTCAAAACAGACGTCTATTGGGCAACTAGGACCCCAATTCAAAGCAAAAGCTTGGCTAAAAGGTCATGTAAGTTGAAAAAAAAAGAAAAAAAAAAGAAAAGAAAATGTTTTTTAAATCCGTTTATTTACAGTAGTGGATCAAAAAAAGTTCAAAAGATGTCCTAGGACAAAAACAGGGAATTGTTTTGGTTTTAGGACAACTTTGATTAAATGTTTTGATCCACTTCAATCGTTGACTACTGCAGTTTGATTAAGCGGCTTAATTGTTAATTATCAATATCAGATAATTATATCCCAAAAGTACAGTACAGTGTTGTTATGGACTAAAAAAAACTAACAAAAAATTTAAATAAAAACATTAAAAATAGTTACAAATAATGATCAATATTAGATAAAAGTTGACTTAAAAGAAACATGGAAATAGAAATAAAACCAGGTGAAGTACTAAAATAACTGAAACATTTCAAACTTAATGAATCAATAGATTTTTAAAAATTCATATAAATAGCATGCATATAAATAATATTAATCTCTGTATTTTTTTGTTAGATAGTAAGACAAATAGATAATGCTGTTTAAATTCGATAATTTATGCATGCAATGACTCCTAAAAGCAATAACCAAGAATTTACTAAAGCAAAACTGTGCAAACAAAACCATGATACAAGCTGAATCATGATAAACCAGAAAGAGTGCCCGCTGATAATACTAATAAAACAATGCAATAATATTATAAACAAAGAAACACAATTTTTATAATTCATGAAAACACAATTAAATGCAGTTCAATGCTCCCTTTTCCGCTCTTAAAAAAGTGCTTCAGGTGACACACAACAGGTGACAAGCCCCAGACACCTGCGAACAAGAAACTCATTCTGGGTTAAACTGCTCCGGGTGAGGAAGGGAGAAAGAGAGAGCGTGAGGGGGGTGTGATCTGTGACATTTAAGGTACTGTGAAGGTGAGCTGCTGTGGGCGCCCCACTATGAGTGACAGGTGATAAATACAACGGTCAGCCCGCAGCTCTGCCTCACACGCTAATCGTATGGAAACCTTTCACGCCGTGTCCCACATGCCACCAAAACCCCTCGCCTCCACCTGCCCTGAAACCACCTTCCCCCTCTACTCTCGCTCAACTCAACTTTAATTACCCCATTTAATTGACCCAAAACAGGAAGTAAAGGAATTTATAAATAAAAAGTACTGTTTCAAGTAGCGTAAAACAAACAAACTCTCATTCACCTTCTGAAGTGCGTTTAAACAGATCCCGGGGCTACTCTTTGTGTTGTTCCTTTCTCCATTGGTCATTTGTATGTGTCCAAAGCACAAAAGGAAGTGTCAAGAAACAAGACATCCATCACCTTGACAGACAAAACAAATTACACACTGAAGAGAACCTTAATGTGTCACCCAGGCTAATAGTGTCAAGGCCGGCTGCCGGTGAACCTGCGCACTCCTCTGTGTCCATTCATCCGCTCAGGCTGCTTTTAGACGTGAGGCTAACCACAAGACCCTGCTTTGAGCACAGGAAAGCTAAAGCACTTCAAAAAACACTGTTGTTACATCAACACAATTTTTGTTTTTGTGAGGTTTCTTCTGAAGTGTTACATATTCAGACATTTCATGGAGTTCACGGAGGCTGTGTCTTCACAGCTTCAGAGTGATATAATACTAAAGTGATGTCTCTCATCATTTCGCTGCGCTCAAGCTCAGTTTGATGATGACGGTTCGTACACTTTATGCAATATGTGGCCTGCTCCATCAATTTGAGCCGTTTGACCCAAACAACACAGAGTTGCACTGAATGAACAAGGAAAGTCTAATGGTATAAATACTGTGCTTTTACTCCAGATTCGTATATTATCAAGATACAAGCATCTACATGAAGTATAACTGAATTTATTAAATTCAGATCTTTTACTGTTTTTAAGTACAATAAAACTGAAAATGGTGGCTGTCATAAAAACAACAGAAAATGATCTGTAATTATTCTAAACAACCATCTGAGAGAACTGGGACTTTTATTCAAATTATGTTTGATGTAACATGCAAGACCAAATTAAGATGTCAGTAGTACAAATGCAATGAATTTCTAATAGAATGCATATTGGAAAACATTACTATTTTAGTGATTTTTACTAACTAAGAAATTATTCAATGACTTTCCTGAGACAAATAATATCAAGTGACATGAGGCTTTTAACATACCTTCTGAGGATCATTCACAATTTTTTAAACATGCGATGTCTTGAAACATTTAAAGGTAAAGTGTTCCAGTAAACGGCACTAAAATGCATTAATAAAGGTGTGACTAGTGATCATTTCCAACTGACAACTGCAATGAAGTGTATTTATAAATGTACATTTATGCATTTAGCAAATCTTTATGTCCCAAGTGATTTACAAATTTAGATATACTTTTGGAGCCTCGCTAAAATATAGTCAAACAGATATGTTTTTCTGATAAGCCAGGGTTGCATATGTTGTTATATGATAGAGTGGATCTTCACACAAAGACTTGGTTTATTTGCAGCAAGTAAAATATAGTCATGATTTATAAGCATTTGGCTAAACCACCGAGTCTGCAGAGTGGATAGATGGATACAGAGGGTTTCATAAAGCCAATAAAAATATAATTAGATGCCTCGACTTTGGTGACAATGCATGATGCTGGTGACAGCCACCAGGGCTGCAAAAAGGCAGGAAGGATTACAGTCACCCAGCCTCTAGTCACCTCGGTGGGGGTCACCTTGAATGCAGCCTTACAATTTTACCAGTCATTAAACACCAAATCCAGTCTCCATGTACACCTTCCTCATCATCGCTCAAAACTGACAAGGCCGTCACATTAGAACCGCAGCATCTCCCTCTAGACGAGCAGAGACACAAGTTGAGGCGTCTTTCCGGCTAAGCTAAACTGTGTTTGACATAATAACGTTGTGTACTCAGACTGTACTCCCTGCCAAACAGATTAGGGCTCTGAGACTCAAAACAAGCCCTTGGAATTAGCATTTATTCAAATCGACGTGATGAAATTGACATTTCAAGTTCAGCGTCTTCATTGTCCCCTTATTTTTTTTTTCACTTAGCCAGCTAGTACTCTCCACAACCAGCATCTAGTGACATAGTCAAAAGGTATGTGTTGACGTCGCTTACTTAATATTCTTCGTGTTCGATATCCGAAGCGCCGAGCCTTACATATTCAGCAAATGGGAGATATTTTTCAGGCCAGACAAAGCGCACATGATAAATTGGACAATAAACACTCTAATCTAATATGGCAGACGTGCGCAGGAGGCTAATGGGCTGGTGAATATGAGCTTGGTGTACGCAGGGACGCCTCCTGAAGCGGGCCAGCAAAGGATTAGCACAGCTCGCAGTTAGCACCATTACGCCCAGGCTTTTATTCCACAGAATGTGTGTCTTTTGTTCTGAGTTTAGCTGAGTTTTTTTTTTTTGGGGGGTGCAGAACGAAACAGGAAATTGGTAACAGGAACTGATCTGCAGGCGGTATTGAACAGTCAAATCATAGAATAAGCAACACTGAGATCTAATAACTATATATAGACCACTGTTTTGGACTATTTTTACAGGCAGATAATGTAAAACAAGGACCACAGATGAAGACAAAAACTTGTCAAACACAAGCAAAGAGATTTTTCTGAAGGATTCAGCCTTTATTGTTCCACATCAATGCCATTTACATCCCTAACGCCTGACGGCTGTTCAGCAGGTATTTCAAGCTCAAAGCATAAGTATATTCGTAAAAAGTTTGTTGAGATGTGCACTGACTTTAACAGCACAGTCTCCTGGAATATGAGTATCATGTGGGTGTTATTTAATATTCAACATACTGGTTATACATTCTTCTTAGGGCATTTTTTTTCTTTTACATGAAATTCATTACCCTGGTGCAGCAGCTCCCCGGAGCGCTCGAAAGCTTTCAACAAAATACATTTTGATTACACAGAGCCCAAAATAATCTCTTTAGAACCAGAAGTGAGTTTTCAATGTCTTTCTTTTAGCTGAAAAAAAAAAAAAAAGTTTCATGCCCTTAAACTCCATCTTTCTTTATTTGAGAACAATGAATTATGAAACCTGCCAATGAGAAATGCCCAAAGAAAATGATACTCCATATATGCATTTATTATTTATTTATTTTTAATCATAACTTGCCAAACTCCCGTAAGAAGATAAATCTCCTTAAAAGTGTAAGATAATATAACCTATTAAATATTAATGATAATAAGTAATATTCATCTATCAATGTGACCACTCATAGCCCGAAGTTATTTTATCATTATAGTCTATTAGTGCGTAAATTAAGGTCTTAAGGGTTAATGAAGAGTGAATAAGTTTTGTTAATAATGCAGAAATAGCATACAGCAGATAGGACGATCCCTGGGTCATGACATTGAGATAAAACTGGATTTATCTCCGTATTTTCTTAAAAAATGGGATCTTAACACATTAGGGTATGAAATTAACACCCAACAATGGCCAAAAAAAAAAAAGCTGGTAGTAATATCATGCAAAATATTTAATTAAATATTAAATAGTTGCAATGATAGTTTTGCTGATGCAAACAAAACTGTCTAATACAGACAGCACCTATTGCAACTCAGTACATCTCACTTTTGCCTCTATGAAAAATGTTGTCATAAGTGAATAAAAAAAATTATACTGCCTTCAGATATTTTACTTTAGAACTGTTTCAACATATTATGCAATGAAAATTAATCAGTGTTTTTGTATATAAGGTTCACTGCTAGAAAAAAAGAAGAAAAAAAAAAATTACTTTGTCATACAAGCAACCCAAGAGGTACCTTTTTTGACTACATTTTAAAATTCAAGCCCTTTTTTGCATGTTTCCCCACAGTTTACAGGGATATAGAACAGCGACACTAGATTCTCATTTTCCAAGACTGCAACTCAGGTACACTACTTCTACATCATACACTATGCTATTTAAACTTTCCTTTCTTGAAGACTGTACAAATTTAGTGTCACTTCCATTTCTAAAAGCTCAGCAGAGAGTGCTCTACTCCCACAAACCACAGGGAATCGTCCTTTAGCTGTCCCGTCCGTGCTAGCTTCCCAGCTTGATGCGTACTGATCTCTCCCGGTCCAATTTCTCTCTTTCTTCTGGGCCAGGACTGCTCAGTGTTCTACAATTGCTTCCCAAATGTTATTGAATGAGACAGAGACACGAAGCATTTGGAGGAAGAACAGGCCTCGCCAGCTGCGATAACAATGTATAATTTAATCCAAGACTGTGTACTCTGTAGACCTTCAGCCACTCCTCCTTGAGTCTTTGCATTATTCAAGTTAATGGTGACCCTGAAATAGAAAAACAGCTTCTTATCTCTTAAAAGTTTTATAGTGCTGAGCTCTCAGAGAGTGGGAGGCAGGCACACGATGCAAAGACAGAGCATGAGGAACTGAGTAAGTGACATGTTTGCTCTAATGCAAACTGAAGGATGTTTTTGGCCTAGAGACCGTCAGCCTCCAGTGGAGGAATCCCATTGGATGAAAAAGTGAGATAATTCCTTGAGGGATCTTCTCACTGGTCTCGGTCCAAGCTGAGCTGGTGATGTTTAAGTCTAATGACATGATTTGGGTTGTGACATCATTTGAGGAATGAGGGGGGGGGGGGGTCATTGGACACGGTTTGTCCTGTAGTTTTTTTTTTTTTTTTTACAGGATCATGGAGCAGCGATGAAGTTCTGAAGCCAAGTCTAAATAATGCATCAAAATAATGAAAACTTCAACTGCTCTTAACTATACTGACAAGAGACACTCAAAAAAAAAAAAAACTCACAGCAAAAATAAAACTAATGTATTTAAAGAGGTCACAGGAAGGGTTTAAATAACTCGAAAGACGTGCACCGCATAATCTTTTTAGGAGCAAAACGTGAAACTAAAGCACTGGTTACCAAAAAAAAAAAAAAAAAAAAAAAAAAAAAAAGCTCTGCAACATAACACTTTATTAGATGGCCAGCTTGACCATCAGTGGGTGCAAAGAAAAATCCATTGGGTTCATTGTGATACTGCTCCTAACTAAATATATGCACTTGCATATAATTTTCTTAAGTTAAATATATAAACCTGCCAGTCAAAAAGGTTTGAATGATCTCTCCTCAGCAAAACCACACAATTTAAGACATCCTTCATTTCCACAGCACAACGGTGCATAACCTAAATTTAATAAATCATTATTTTGACTTGACTTAGCAAGCAACACTAATTCAAAAATAAGTATGCATGTCCATTGATTGGTATAAACCCTTTTGGATTAATGTTAGTGTGTCTTTGACTCAAGAAAAAGTAAGAGAGAGAAAGAGAAGAATGGAAATGAATAGAAGACGGGTGAGAGGGTCTTAGGCTGTAAAATCAACGTCCTCCCATCCATCAGCCTCTGCGGTCATCTCTGCAGCATAAAATCCCTCATAAAACACTGTTAGTGTTGGGAACGCTCCCCACTGCAATTAGACAGCAGCTTCATTAGAAGAGAGTGTGACGGAAATGGCAGCATTCAGAGGAAGGGGCAGCGTGGGGGCAGATGTGCTCTGATCATAGAGTCCAATCTGGACAAATATTTCTTCCCTTCTGTCCATCAAGACCCGAAATAGAAAATAACATGGTGTTTTCAATTATGAAATATGTCCAGAATGAATAATAGCTATATGTGCCAGATAAACTTCAGTCAGCAGATTAGATCTCTCACGAACACACATTATGAAAATTCCCATGTTAAATTGAATACTTGACATCGATACTTGGTCAATGCTGGTGAATAATCAACTAAAGTAGTGCATCAATCATCAGAAGCATGATAATAGCACGTGTAGATTCTTGAGTTGCAAGCTAGATTTTTAGCAGTTAGCTGTGTAGCATGACAAATTGCTACAGCTATTTTTATTGTCACTCTGTGTTGCTCAAATAGATAAACAGCCAAAGAAACAGTCATTTATCAAACTAAATCCTCTGATTAAAAGCTGTGAAACAAAATGATCAGTCTCAAAAGAAACACAAATTAAATATTGCTTACTAAATGTCAATGTAGTTCAAATAAAAGGCAATGCCTCATTACATGGTGTTAGTTTAGTTTGCCTTTTTTTTGCAACAAGCTTCAAAAGAGTTGATTGACTGTGGTTTACCTTAAAAACAGGAGTATTTTGCTGCTTGCCAAGAGCACTGCAGCTTCAAATAACTTTTGGAGTGGTGCGGTCCACATGCTGTAGATACGGTGAAGCCTAGGCGTTTACACTAGTAGGGCAGGTTTGAATCTGGCATGTCCCGGTTCCATTCCCGCTCTCTTCACAATAATTTAATGCATTCTTCACCGTATCTAATAAAAAAAAGCAACAAAAGCCCCAAATACAAAAAAAAAAAAAAAAAAAAGATTGAATACTTGGCAGAACTGTGATAAACTGAAAATTGCACCCAAATCTGTCACCCAAAGCTTAAAAAAAGAACACTGTTCATTTTAGTGATAAATTTCCGTTCTTTTGAGGTGTGTCTGCGTTGAGAATGTACATGTGAGCATATCACCACCCCATAGACCACCGCACTTCAGCTCCCCAGAGAGACATTATTACCAGTAATGAAAGCAGCGGTCTGGATGGGGGCGCTCTGTCGAGATGTTGCGACATTGACAGTGAGGGGAGAGAATAATTGAATGTGTCATTGTTGCGCAGCACTCTGCAAGCGCTCTGCGCAGCAGACTGTTCAGAGGAACAGAGAAATTATTATTCTCCTGTGCACAGTTGGTATCACTTGTCTCGCAGGCACATAATGGTGAGCGTTGAGACATCAGTGAAGCACAGGCTCACGAGAGAGCCTGAAATCCATTTCCACACAAGCAGCAAGTTGTGAGAATTGTTAATTGCTTCTCCGATTCTAGCTGCTCTGAAAATCTGGCCACCCAGGACCCCAAGACTCCCAATTCGGAAAGGATCGTGCATTGGGATCCATAAGCGAGACATTGCTTTTCCTCATTAGTCTCCAGGCAGCAGTAGTTGCATTAAGGTGCTGATTGGTCAAAAGCAGACGGAGGCCTGAAGGGAGAATTACAGTACCCTTCTGAGCTTTGGGTTTATATTCATTTTCATGGACTAGTTTCACCACGGAGCCAGACAGCCAAGTGCATTAGAATTCAGGTACACTTCTGAGGGTGTGTCTCAACGTCTCCTCACAGTGGGCAGCCTACAGGTCCTCATGCGGTCCAGCATTTACCATATGGTGGGACTGCATTTCAGGGGTTCATTGACCTGAACAATAGGAAAGGGAAAAAATATCTGCTGGAGAAGGCAGCGGTGGATATTTCCAGGCTGTGTTTGAATGGAATGCTGGGTTATAATGTGAAGCAGATGGAGGGTGACATTGAGTGGGTTCGGTTTGCCCTCTAAATGCCCATGCCCCTCAGGTGGCCCAGGAGAATAACCTCTATTAAGATGGAGAGAATGACTGGCACATTCAAATTTTGTGAGAACCTAGCAGCACAAGAGTGTGTGTTTATGTCAGGGAGAGAACGAGAGATAGCGCATGAGGTCCGACTTGGCCCCTGAGAATTCCCCACTATCAGGAAGTCCATGGTGACAGTCCACATTTAAATACATGGGAAACAACATGCTTGAAATCCATTTCAGATAACCTGGGAGGACAGTGGAAGCAGAACAGAAAAGCATCCTTTAAGTGCAAGATTGTTAACTGGGGCCCAGGGGCTACAAGGTTCTCTCCATTCAGCCCTTTCAAAAGCACAAACAAAAAGTTACAATATTTAATGTGCTGTGCTCGCACACAAATGTGATGCACAATGACATATGCTATTTAAAAAAATGACATTGCTGCAAAATATATAGAAATTCTCTCACACTGTTTTGATTAAGAGATCATTTAGTCTTAAAAGCAATTAACTTTAAATTGATCTTAACTTTTGTTAACAACTGTGTTGTTTGGTGTCTCAGAAATCTCAATGTTGTTTTAAAGGCTTAAATGCCTGCATACTGTGTTTTGGTTAGGGGGGTCTGAGTTTGGTGGGGGGCATATGAGAGAAACATAAGAGTAAATGTAAGGGGGGGATGCAAGGAGAAATTAAAGGTGATTTTTTTTTCATAAATACGTGACAAAATCAGAAGTGTAAAGCATGCAGTAGGTCAAGTTAAAAATGTAAATAAACCTTTCAAAGACGGATCTACAATTATGCTGATGTAAAAATCACTTTAAAATAGGAGATTGCATCATTAAAAAAAAATACAGCAACCACTGTTACCAGGCAAATACGAACACGCACAGAGCAATCTAGCACTAGGGATTGTTCTAAGCACTCGTAATAACAGTACAACAACAGATACTCATCCATGCTAGACTGATCTTATCGTATCCACAGGTAAAATTACACCTTTTCAAGTGTCATGAAGAGGTAATTG
>NW_020527863.1:0-39983 GCF_003368295.1 Carassius auratus
ACCTTCAAACCCCGCATGCGCACACACACACACACACGCACACGCACACACACACACACAACACACACAGATCTTCCAAAAAACAGTTTTGTTCTTCAATAAAAAATAAGCGCTCGATTTGAACCAATCCAGGCTGACCCTGAGAGACCAAGGAGAATTGTGATCTCTCTTTTTTCATACCGAAAGGCAACTTGAGATAAACCGTGCACTTTCACTGGGGCACCTGACCAACACGGCCTGTTTTTTTTTTTTTTTTTTTTTTCTCTCTGGAGCCCTCTGTAGCCAATTTCACTGCAACAGGAGGCTAAGGAGATAAAGCTAACCGGCAGCCTGCTCTAATCTGGAGTCTCTGTGTTTCAGCTTCATGCATAGCTGACATGAAGGGAGCCTGCGCTTTCAAGGACCTGCGAAAAAAACTGTGAGATGAAGATTAAGAGCCGTGATACCCAAGATATGATAGCAGAGGGGACAGGGACGTCCCCATTCCCACCAAACCTACCAGTCTCCCCTCACCCTCTGCCCCAAGGGCGCTAAAAGGCGGCAGCATGGGTGCATGAAGGCAAACACCAAAGAAGGTGAGAGAGGGAAAAGAAGCATTTTCTTTTTTTCTAATTGAAGCAGTCCCATCGAGCTCCCCAGTGCAGACTAACACACATGCCGCTTCCTTTTTTTCTTGGCGCACTTAAACATGCACAGCATAGCTTTGAATTATTTACCACCAGGTATCCTTTCCTACAGCTCGGAGCTACTGCCAAGGCTTTTATGATGCACTTTTTCTGGAAAAGGGGGGTAGGGAAGTGAAAGAAACATGTCACTCTTTCTTGTTAGCATTGAACTCAGTACGCATTTCATACCATGTGTGCCACGATTTTAATCATGCGCACAACACCGCATGCTGTTTGATGAAATCATCTGCCTTCAACCTTTGACATGTGACTCCTGCATTGTTTGGCAGTGGCTCAGGTACCGAGGGCTGGTTTTACCCAGCAATCAAATGGAAATGGCTGCTATGGTAATGAGATTGTCTGAATACAAATATCCAAATGTATAAATGTTCATTCTCGGCGCAAGTAACAAACCCAGGCTGCAACGATCCTGCTGAGAGAGGCATATTAAAAGCTATATATCTGGATATCGCAGGGATATTAGAAGGCGGGTTGGCAGGAGATTATCTGGTTTATCGGTTAGCCTGCTCTATATCTGAATAACATCATGAAGATGGATTTTATTACAGAAAGTGCCTCGCTAGACCACAAACTATTACACAAGATCATGCTGACCAATTTGCTTTCACACTTCACCGAGTGCACAAGGTCTAGCCGCAAGCCGTACGTTTTCATCAGCAGATACTCTAACCGCCAAAGTTCCACCGATTTCAAGACGGTTGATGTGTACCATCAATAACAAGGTGCCATCAATGAGGCAAGACTAGACAAAGACATCACTTTTGATCGGTCCATATTTCAAGAGATTTATTACCCAGGACGCTGCACAAATGTTCTAATTGCTTGTTGCCTCATTACAAATTCACTTTGATAACAGCAAGATTTTGTCTCTATTAATGAAGTGTTGTTCAGTGCATTATTCAGACTATGTATCCCAGCGATGAAACTTGGCCCCCTCTCAAAACACCCTGCTTGGTAATTGCCGTGCACATGGGCACATCAGAGCTTTCTGCACTGCACTATGCCAGTCAGCAGCTAGTCGTGCACAATCGAGACTCGGTTGTGGCCAGGCTGTTTCAGACCAGGTGCTTCTGAGTGGAGTTACACCTCTCCAAAGCTGGGCTTTATAAGAACTGACAGGCTCCTCTGGCTTTTCACGGCACCTCTGAGACCCTGATTTCCGGTGTAAGTGTGCGCAGCCAGCAGGTTCAGTGGTTTTTCACAAACCATGCAGAGGAAGGTGCCCGTCCTCATTTCCCGTTCATCAGCAGGTATTTACTATGAGCCAACTTTAGCGAGAGCTTGACTTCTCAAGATTGCTACTGCTGCAAAATGAAATGCAGGACTAATGTGTGCGTTAACAGGTCCTGTTTACACCTAGAACTGTATTAACATTTGTCTGTATTTTTTCCTCTAGCTAAGCAGAACACATTTTTATCAGGAAGGCAGATCCGCTGGCCACCTGAGGAAAAACTCCTCATAAACAAGAGCTATACACTGTGCCATTCAAACCTATAAAACAGAAAAATCCTCCCCTTTGAGAATGTTTCACTTTGTAGAGAAAATAAAAACAGATTTGGAGTGAATTCACAGTTTCAGGCCTCTTTTTGTGGGGGTAATTTTTGCTTTTATCGAATCAGGACAGTATTAGACAGGAAGCAAAGTGGGAGGGGGGACAGGATCAGAAAAGCTCCATGAGACTTGAACTCGAACTCGGGACGCCCAAAGCACAGATGGAATTATATGCCGTGTGCTGCTCACAAGGACTTTGAAATGACAAATTTGGACTAATTTTTGGCCTGAATTTACCTGAAATTATACATACTATATGTCACAAATACTTACTGTAGATTTGCTGTTGATCAAACAGGATGCTAATTATTTAATATTGTAGAGTTATTTAGAGGCCCTGCATACTGTTATGCTTCTCAAGGGACAGGCTACATACTGTAACTTGGTTTGTCAAAACTTGCAAAAAGAAAACAGACAGAAAAATAATAAATGCAATTACCTCTCGGGACGTCCCTATGTTTGGAAACAAACTTGAACTTGTTTCTATAAAGCCATCCTTTTCTATTGCATTAATTAGCCTCTAAATATGTCTGTGCAATATTTCTCACAGCTTCAGCATATTGACAATCAATGGGCATGTGGATAGACTCCAGATGAATGCTGTCCATTCATTCAGCTCTTAATTCAAGAAATATTTATTTATTTTTAGTTTGCCTTCTGTAGGAATTGTTTATTCCTGTACAACAAAAGTAGTGCAGATTAGAAGAAACATCAGTCGCACGTGATCTAATCACAAGTGCACAGTGCTAAATACAGGTGTAATTGGGGTCCAAAATGATAGGAACTCAATTAGTTAGAGAACATGCATGGCCATCTATCTTGACTGTCCACTTTTAATTGGATCACCTGACCCTGAGGGTTGCATCTTGTTGCATCATTACTGTGAATACAATTTAATTAGACCTTATTTTACCTGCAGAAACAATGTTTGTACAGGGTGGTAATGAAGGAGGTGTTCACAATGACAGTGATTGCATCAACAAAGCAATCTGCAATTTTAACTATTTCTTTAGTGAGAGATTTCGTATGACACGTGACAGAGACCCATGGTGATGCAACAGAGCTCAACTTTATGCAAATGAGCAGCAATGTGATACAGTGACTCCAATGACACAGCAGTCTGAATGTGAATACTAAAAGAATATAAAAAAAAACTTGAAATATTACAGGAATTATCTTACAGGACTCGTTTAAGCAATTCTGTGAAAAACATTTTATTATTATATATATTTTTTTCTTCAGGGTCTCAATGTCAGGATAGTTTGTTCATAAAAAATAAAAAAACACTTGTAAAAGATATAAAGTTTCTCTTGTTGAAACCATCTTATGTTTTACTAGACAGAAATTGTGACACAAACCTTCAAAGCAAGCATCAGATTCTGAGATGCTTAATTGAAATGTGGGATATGTTTGTTTCCTCTGGGGTCAACCTGCCAAGTGGTGTTTTTATTTATGTTGTCTACAGCTGTAACATACACGGACGGACGGACGGATATAGCAACAGGGGTATGTGAACAGCTCAAATGGAGCAAACTGCAACACTTTGGATCTTACTTACACAGATAAAAATTGGTGTCACATGACAGTGGTAAATGTGCTCATTATTTCACAGGTAAATACTGTATGATAAATTAGTCAAAGGCTCAGTCCCCTAGCATGTCATATATAACATACTAAATATTGTATTCTAACTGCATGTCACTGGCAAGAAAGTCTAGTTTGCATTAATCAGCAATATCAGAATAATCATTCGGTCCAGTATAATTATATGACTTTGTAGCAGTTAAATTTACTATACCTCATAAATAAGTCCTCGATTTCATTTCTGAGTAACCCAATAATTTTCTTGCCATCTCAATTTAAATTTTACATTTCTATTGTTAATATTATGATTAAAAATGTCAAATATGAAAAAACAAAACAAAAAACTTTTTGC
The DNA here is from genome assembly GCF_003368295.1 of Carassius auratus. Lineage (NCBI taxonomy): Eukaryota > Metazoa > Chordata > Actinopteri > Cypriniformes > Cyprinidae > Carassius > Carassius auratus. The sequence continues at coordinate 4,174 of NW_020527863.1, forward strand.
AATGCAAACAATCTAACAGCTAAAGCATGGCACTCTTCCAGCAGGATAATTCAAGTTCAAATGATCAAATCAACTACCATAACTGCTGCCATGTGCAGTAAAATTACGGTCACACTTTATTTTAGGGTCCAATTCTCACTATTAACTAACCATTAACTATGACTTCTGCCTCAATTAACTCCTTATTTGCTGCTTATTAATAGTTTATAAGGTATTTGTTTAAGTTTAGGGTATTAGGTAGGATTATAGATGTCATGCACTATATGTACTTTATAAGCACTAATAAACAGCCAATATGTTAATAATAGACATGCTAATAAGGCAACTAGTTATTTGGTGTGATTGGGACCCTTATACTAAAGTGTTACCAAATTTACTTTATATTACATGCACTTTTTGTTGCATATGCCCCCCCCCCCAGTATTTTAAATTAGAACAGACATAAAAAAAAAAATTCTACCACATTCTGCAAATCGAAGAAATTCCCTATCTTGTTAAATGCGTTATTCATTTAAATTCTGTTTTGAATGCCTTTTTAATGAGGCATTGGGCGCAGCTGTAATTTGTACAAAGTACATATTTGCACAGAACAAATACAAAAGTGAAAAAAATCTGAAGGAAACTTTCCAATAACCAATCTAACATTTAGCGAGATTCTGCACGCTTTCTAATGAGAAAACAACTACATCTCATTCAACATTAGCTCACTATGAACAGTCTACTATATATAGCCCTCAGTGTCAATGTATTTAATGTTTTAGTTTATAATGTCACAGAGGAAAGCTGACCTGTGAAAACATGCTAGGTTTAATTTCACACTCTCATTTGCAGTGTGGCTCAATAATCACTTAAATGCAGATCACATGAAAGCATATCACGCAGAAATTACTTTGACTGAACTAACCTGCGCCGTCTTTAAAAATGCTTCGGAGCAGAAAAGCAGTAAAACAGCAACTCAGCGCCGCTTGAATTAATGAGGCTAACGTGTGGGAATATTTTCTGAGTGCTATCTGAAGACACGTGCGTCCTGCAGACTGGGTTGGGTGTTTTGGGGAACCTGAGAGTTGTAATTGCCTCTGTCTATGAGCCTCCGAAACTGCTGCTGACATTAGACACTGCTCATTTCAAAGAGCGCGTCAGATGCAATGCATCCTTCAAATGGAAACCACTTCATTTCATCCACATCGTTTGAAAACTCACCACATGCAGGTGTCAGGGGTTTGCAGCTCTCGCTTTAAAAAGGTTTGTAACTACAAAGCTGTAGGAACAATGACAATGGAGAATTATAAAAGTAACTGGAAGCCATGTTATTAATTACTCTGTGAAATATGTTTTTTTTTTCTTTGCTTTTTTTTTTTAATGCGAACAAAGTCACATACCAGAACAATATGCAAGTATATGAGGCAGTGTTATGACAAGCATGTGTAATGCTTGACATTATGTCTTGCTATAATGATTCTGCAATCTCACAACACAATCACACACCCATCCTCCCACTGACAACAATGCTGTAAACACTGCCATATGCTTCTCTTGTATACAGTATATTATATTATGCTCAATAATCCATAAGTGACAATGTTTTGTCAGCTGACTATCTCAAAACAGACATCTATTGGGTAACTAGGACCCCAATTCAAAGGCAAAAGGTCATGCAAGTTGAAAAAAGAAAAGAAATAAAAAATAAAAGGAAAAAAATTAATTAAAATCTGTTTATTTACAGTAGTGGATCAAAAAAAGTTCAAAAGATGTCCTAGGCCAAAAACGGGGAATTGTTTTGGTTTTAGGACAACTTTGATGAAATGTTTTGATCCACTTCAAACGTTGACTACTGCAGTTTGATTATGCGGCTTAATTGTTAATTATCAATATCAGATAATTATATCCCAAAAGTACAGTACAGTGTTGTTATGGACTAAAAAAAACTAACGAAAAATTTAAATAAAAACATTAAAAATAGTTACAAATAATGATCAATATTAGATAAAAGTTGACTTAAAAGAAACATGGAAATAGAAATAAAACAAGGTGAAGTACTAAAATAACTGAAACATTTCAAACTTAATGAATCAATAGATTTTTAAAAATTCATATAAATAGCATGCATATAAATAATATTAATCTCTGTATTTTTTTGTTAGATAGTAAGACAAATAGATAATGCTGTTTAAATTCGATAATTTATGCATGCAATGACTCCTAAAAGCAATAACCAAGAATTTACTAAAGCAAAACTGTGCAAACAAAACCATGATACAAGCTGAATCATGATAAACCAGAAAGAGTGCCCGCTGATAATACTAATAAAACAATGCAATAATATTATAAACAAAGAAACACCATTTTTATAATTCATGAAAACACAATTAAATGCAGTTCAATGCTCCCTTTTCCGCTCTTAAAAAAAGTGCTTCAGGTGACACACAACAGGTGACAAGCCCCAGACACCTGCGAACAAGAAACTCATTCTGGGTTAAACTGCTCCGGGTGAGGAAGGGAGAAAGAGAGAGTGTAAGGGGGGTGTGATCGGTGACATTTAAGGTACTGTGAAGGTGAGCTGCTGTGGGCGCCCCACTATGAGTGACAGGTGATAAATACAACGGTCAGCCCGCAGCTCTGCCTCACACGCTAATCGTATGGAAACCTTTCACGCCGTGTCCCACATGCCACCAAAACCCCTCGCCTCCACCTGCCCTGAAACCACCTTCCCCCTCTACTCTCGCGAAATACACTTCAACTTTAATTACCCCATTTAACTGAGCCAAAACAGGAAGTAAAGGAATTTATAAATAAAAAGTACTGTTTCAAGTAGCGTAAAACAAACAAACTCTCATTCACCTTCTGAAGTGCGTTTAAACAGATCCCGGGGCTACTCTTTGTGTTGTTCCTTTCTCCATTGGTCATTTGTATGTGTCCAAAGCACAAAAGGAAGTGTCAAGAAACAAGACATCCATCACCTTGACAGACAAAACAAATTACACACTGAAGAGAACCTTAATGTGTCACCCAGGCTAATAGTGTCAAGGCCGGCTGCCGGTGAACCTGCGCACTCCTCTGTGTCCATTCATCCGCTCAGGCTGCTTTTAGACGTGAGGCTAACCACAAGACCCTGCTTTGAGCACAGGAAAGCTAAAGCACTTCAAAAAACACTGCTGTTACATCAACACTATTTTTGTTTTTGTGAGGTTTCTTCTGAAGTGTTACATATTCAGACATTTCATGGAGTTCACGGAGGCTGTGTCTTCACAGCTTCATAGTGATATAATACTAAAGTGATGTCTCTCATCATTTCGCTGCGCTCAAGCTCAGTTTGATGATGACGGTTCGTGAACTTTATGCAATATGTGGCCTGCTCCATCAATTTGAGCCGTTTGACCCAAACAACACAGAGTTGCACTGAATGAACAAGGAAAGTCTAATGGTATAAATACTGTGCTTTTACTCCAGATCCATATATTATCAAGATATAAGCATCTACATGAAGTATAACTGAATTTATTAAATTCAGATCTTTTACTGTTTTTAAGTACAATAAAACTGAAAATGGTGGCTGTCATAAAAACAACAGAAAATGGATCTGTAATGATTCTAAACAACCATCTGAGAGAACTGGGACTTTTATTCAAATTATGTTTAATGTAACATGCAAGACCAAATTAAGATGTCAGTAGTACAAATGCAATGAATTTCTAATAGAATGCATATTGGAAAACATTACTATTTTAGTGATTTTTACTAACTAAGAAATTATTCAATGACTTTCCTGAGACAAATAATATCAAGTGACATGAGGCTTTTAACATACCTTCTGAGGATCATTCACAATTTTTTTAAACATGCGATGTCTTGAAACATTTAAAGGTAAAGTGTCCAGTAAACGGCACTAAAATGCATTAATAAAGGTGTGACTAGTGATCATTTCAACTGACAACTGCAATGAAGTGTATTTATAAATGTACATTTATGCATTTAGCAAATCTTTATGTCCCAAGTGATTTACAAATTTAGATATACTTTTGGAGCCTCGCTAAAATATAGTCAAACAGATATGTTTTTCTGATAAGCCAGGGTTGCATATGTTGTTATATGATAGAGTGGATCTTCACACAAAGACTTGGTTTATTTGCAGCAAGTAAAATATAGTCATGATTTATAAGCATTTGGCTAAACCACCGAGTCTGCAGAGTGGATAGATGGATACAGAGGGTTTCATAAAGCCAATAAAAATATAATTAGATGCCTCGACTTTGGTGACAATGCATGATGCTGGTGACAGCCACCAGGGCTGCAAAAAGGCAGGAAGGATTACAGTCACCCAGCCTCTATAGTCACCTCGGTGGGGGTCACCTTGAATGCAGCCTTACAATTTTACCAGTCATTAAACACCAAATCCAGTCTCCATGTACACCTTCCTCATCATCGCTCAAAACTGACAAGGCCGTCACATTAGAGCCGCAGCATCTCCCTCTAGACGAGCAGAGACACAAGTTGAGGCGTCTTTCCGGCTAAGCTAAACTGTGTTTGACATAATAACGTTGTGTACTCAGACTGTACTCCCTGCCAAACAGATTAGGGCTCTGAGACTCAAAACAAGCCCTTGGAATTAGCATTTATTCAAATCGACGTGATGAAATTGACATTTCAAGTTCAGCGTCTTCATTGTCCCCTTATTTTTTTTTTCCACTTAGCCAGCTAGTACTCTCCACAACCAGCATCTAGTGACATAGTCAAAAGGTATGTGTTGACGTCGCTTACTTAATATTCTTCGTGTTCGATATCCGAAGCGCCGAGCCTTACATATTCAGCAAATGGGAGATATTTTTCAGGCCAGACAAAGCGCACATGATAAATTGGACAATAAACACTCTAATCTAATATGGCAGACGTGCGCAGGAGGCTAATGGGCTGGTGAATATGAGCTTGGTGTACGCAGGGACGCCTCCTGAAGCGGGCCAGCAAAGGATTAGCACAGCTCGCAGTTAGCACCATTACGCCCAGGCTTTTATTCCACAGAATGTGTGTCTTTTGTTCTGAGTTTACTGTTTTTTTTTTTTTTGGGGGTGCAGAACGAACAGGAAATTGGTAACAGGAACTGATCTGCAGGCGGTATTGAACAGTCAAATCATAGAATAAGCAACACTGAGATCTAATAACTATATATAGACCACTGTTTTGGACTATTTTTACAGGCAGATAATGTAAAACAAGGACCACCGATGAAGACAAAAACTTGTCAAACACAAGCAAAGAGATTTTTCTGAAGGATTCAGCCTTTATTGTTCCACATCAATGCCATTTACATCCCTAACGCCTGACGGCTGTTCAGCAGGTATTTCAAGCTCAAAGCATAAGTATATTCGTAAAAAGTTTGTTGAGATGTGCACTGACTTTAACAGCACAGTCTCCTGGAATTTGAGTATCATGTGGGTGTTATTTAATATTCAACATACTGGTTATACATTCTTCTTAGGGCATTTTTTTTCTTTTACATGAAATTCATTACCCTGGTGCAGCAGCTCCCCGGAGCACTCGAAAGCTTTCAACAAAATACATTTTGATTACACAAAGCCCAAAATAATCTCTTTAGAACCAGAAGTGAGTTTTCAATGTCTTTTTTTTAGCTGAAAAAAAAAAAAAGTTTCATGCCCTTAAACTCCATCTTTCTTTATTTGAGAACAATGAATTATGAAACCTGCCAATGAGAAATGCCCAAAGAAAATGATACTCCATATATGCATTTATTATTTATTTATTTTTAATCATAACTTGCCAAACTCCCGTAAGAAGATAAATCTCCTTAAAAGTGTAAGATAATATAACCTATTAAATATTAATGATAATAAGTAATATTCATCTATCAATGTGACCACTCATAGCCCGAAGTTATTTTATCATTATAGTCTATTAGTGCGTAAATTAAGGTCTTAAGGGTTAATGAAGAGTGAATAAGTTTTGTTAATAATGCAGAAATAGCATACAGCAGATAGGACGATCCCTGGGTCATGACATTGAGATAAAACTGGATTTATCTCCGTATTTTCTGAAAAAATGGGATCTTAACACATTAGGGTATGAAATTAACACCCAACAATGGCCAAAAAAAAAAAAAGCTGGTAGTAATATCATGCAAAATATTTAATTAAATATTAAATAGTTGCAATGATAGTTTTGCTGATGCAAACAAAACTGTCTAATACAGACAGCACCTATTGCAACTCAGTACATCTCAGTTTTGCCTCTATGAAAAATGTTGTCATAAGTGAATAAAAAAAATTATACTGCCTTCAGATATTTTACTTTAGAACTGTTTCAACATATTATGCAATGAAAATTAATCAGTGTTTTTGTATATAAGGTTCATTGCTAGAAAAAAAGAAGAAAAAAAAATTACCTTGTCATACAAGCAACCCAAGAGGTACCTTTTTTGACTACATTTTAAAATTCAAGCCCTTTTTTGCATGATTCCCCACAGTTTACAGGGATATAGAACACCGACACTAGATTCTCATTTTCCAAGACTGCAACTCAGGTACACTACTTCTACATCATACGCTATGCTATTTAAACTTTCCTTTCTTGAAGACTGTACAAATTTAGTGTCACTTCCATTTCTAAAAGCTCAGCAGAGAGTGCTCTACTCCCACAAACCACAGGGAATCGTCCTTTAGCTGTCCCGTCCGTGCTAGCTTCCCAGCTTGATGCGTACTGATCTCTCCCGGTCCAATTTCTCTCTTTCTTCTGGGCCAGGACTGCTCAGTGTTCTACAATTGCTTCCCAAATGTTATTGAATGAGACAGAGACACGAAGCATTTGGAGGAAGAACAGGCCTCGCCAGCTGCGATAACAATGTATAATTTAATCCAAGACTGTGTACTCTGTAGACCTTCAGCCACTCCTCCTTGAGTCTTTGCATTATTCAAGTTAATGGTGACCCTGAAATAGAAAAACAGCTTCTTATCTCTTAAAAGTTTTATAGCGCTGAGCTCTCAGAGAGTGGGAGGCAGGCACACGATGCAAAGACAGAGCATGAGGAACTGAGTAAGTGACATGTTTGCTCTAATGCAAACTGAAGGATGTTTCTGGCCTAGAGACCGTCAGCCTCCAGTGGAGGAATCCCATTGGATGAAAAAGTGAGATAATTCCTTGAGGGATCTTCTCACTGGTCTCGGTCCAAGCTGAGCTGGTGATGTTTAAGTCTAATGACATGATTTGGGTTGTGACATCATTTGAGGAATGAGAGGGGGGGGGGGGTGGTCACTGGACACGGTTTGTCCTGTAGTTTTTTTTTTTTTTTTTACAGGATCATGGAGCAGCGATGAAGTTCTGAAGCCAAGTCTAAATAATGCATCAAAATAATGACAACTTCAACTGCTCTTAACTATACTGACAAGAGACACTCAAAAAAAAAAAAAAACTCACAGCAAAAATAAAACTAATGTATTTAAAGAGGTCACAGGAAGGGTTTAAATAACTCGAAAGACGTGCACCGGATAATCTTTTTAGGAGCAAAACGTGAAACTAAAGCACTGGTTACCAAAAAAAAAAAAAAAAAAAAAAACCTCTTCAACATAACACTTTATTAGATGGCCAGATTGACCATCAGTGGGTGCAAAGAAAAATCCATTGGGTTCATTGTGATACTGCTCCTAACTAAATATATGCACTTGCATATAATTTTCTTAAGTTAAATATATAAACCTGCCAGTCAAAAAGGTTTGAATGATCTCTCCTCAGCAAAACCACACAATTTAAGATATCCTTCATTTCCACAGCACAACGGTGCATAACCTAAATTTAATAAATCATTATTTTGACTTGACTTAGCAAGCAACACTAATTCAAAAATAAGTATGCATGTCCATTGATTGGTATAAACCCTTTTGGATTAATGTTAGTACGTCTTTGACTCAAGAAAAAGTAAGAGAGAGAAAGAGAAGAATGGAAATGAATAGAAGACGGGTGAGAGGGTCTTAGGCCGTAAAATCAACGTCCTCCCATCCATCAGCCTCTGCTGTCATCTCTGCAGCATAAAATCCCTCATAAAACACTGTTAGTGTTGGGAACGCTCCCCACTGCAATTAGACAGCAGCTTCATTAGAAGAGAGTGTGACGGAAATGGCAGCATTCAGAGGAAGGGGCAGCGTGGGGCAGATGTGCTCTGATCATAGAGTCCAATCTGGACAAATATTTCTTCCCTTCTGTCCATCAAGACCCGAAATAGAAAATAACATGGTGTTTTCAATGATGAAATATGTCCAGAATGAATAATAGCTATATGTGCCAGATAAACTTCAGTCAGCAGATTAGATCTCTCACGAACACACATTATGAAAATTCCCATGTTAAATTGAATACTTGACATCAATACTTGGTCAATGCTGGTGAATAATCAACTAAAGTAGTGCATCAATCATCAGAAGCATGATAATAGCACGTGTAGATTCTTGAGTTGCAAGCTAGATTTTTAGCAGTTAGTTGTGTAGCATGACAAATTGCTACAGCTATTTTTATTGTCACTCTGTGTTGCTCAAATAGATAAACAGCCAAAGAAAGTGTTCAATCTTTAATCAAACAAAATGATCAGTCTCAAAAGAAACACAAATTAAATATTGCTTACTAAATGTCAATGTAGTTCAAATAAAAGGCAATGCCTCATTACATGGTGTTAGTTTAGTTTGCCTTTTTTTTGCAACAAGCTTCAAAAGAGTTGATTGACTGTGGTTTACCTTAAAAACAGGAGTATTTTGCTGCTTGCCAAGAGCACTGCAGCTTCAAAATAACTTTTGGAGTGGTGCGGTCCACATGCTGTAGATACAGTGAAGCCTAGTCGTTTACACTAGTAGTGCAGGTTTGAATCTGGCATGTCCCGGTTCCATTCCCTCTCTCTTCACAATAATTTAATGCATTCTTCACCGTATCTAATAAAAAAAGCAACAAAAGCCCCAAATAAAAAAATAAATAAAAAGATTGAATACTTGGCAGAACTGTGATAAACTGAAAATTGCACCCAAATCTGTCACCCAAAGCTTAAAAAAAGAACACTGTTCATTTTAGTGATAAATTTCCGTTCTTTTGAGGTGTGTCTGCGTTGAGAATGTACATGTGAGCATATCACCACCCCATAGACCACCGCACTTCAGCTCCCCAGAGAGACATTATTACCAGTAATGAAAGCAGCGGTCTGGATGGGGGCGCTCTGTCGAGATGTTGCGACATTGACAGTGAGGGGAGAGAATAATTGAATGTGTCATTGTTGCGCAGCACTCTGCAAGCGCTCTGCGCAGCAGACTGTTCAGAGGAACAGAGAAATTATTATTCTCCTGTGCACAGTTGGTATCACTTGTCTCGCAGGCACATAATGGTGAGCGTTGAGACATCAGTGAAGCACAGGCTCACGAGAGAGCCTGAAATCCATTTCCACACAAGCAGCAAGTTGTGAGAATTGTTAATTGCTTCTCCAATTCTAGCTGCTCTGAAAATCTGGCCACGCAGGACCCCAAGACTCCCAATTCGGAAAGGATCGCGCATTGGGATCCATAAGCGAGACATTGCTTTTCCTCATTAGTCTCCAGGCAGCAGTAGTTGCATTAAGGTGCTGATTGGTCAAAAGCAGACGGAGGCCTGAAGGGAGAATTACAGTACCCTTCTGAGCTTTGGGTTTATATTCATTTTCATGGACTAGTTTCACCACGGAGCCAGACAGCCAAGTGCATTAGAATTCAGGTACACTTCTGAGGGTGTGTCTCAACGTCTCCTCACAGTGGGCAGCCTACAGGTCCTCATGCGGTCCAGCATTTACCATATGGAGGGACTGCATTTCAGGGGTTCATTGACCTGAACAATAGGAAAGGGAAAAAATATCTGCTGGAGAAGGCAGCGGTGGATATTTCCAGGCTGTGTTTGAATGGAATGCTGGGTTATAATGTGAAGCAGATGGAGGGTGACATTGAGTGGGTTCGGTTTGCCCTCTAAATGCCATGCCCCTCAGGTGGCCCAGGAGAATAAACCTCTATTAAGATGGAGAGAATGACTGGCACATTCAAATTTTGTGAGAACCTAGCAGCACAAGAGTGTGTGTTTATGTCAGGGAGAGAACGAGAGATAGCGCATGAGGTCCGACTTGGCCCCTGAGAATTCCCCACTATCAGGAAGTCCATGGTGACAGTCACATTTAAATATATGGGGAAACAACATGCTTGAAATCCATTTCAGATAACCTGGGAGACCGTGGAAGCAGAACAGAAAAGCATCCTTTAAGTGCAAGATTGTTAACTGGGGCCAGGGCTACAAGGTTCTCTCCATTCAGCCCTTTCAAAAGCACAAACAAAAAGTTACAATATTTAATGTGCTGTGCTCGCACACAAAATGTGATGCACAATGACATATGCTATTAAAAAAAATGACATTGCTGCAAAATAGATAGAAATTCTCTCACACTGTTTTGATTAAGAGATCATCATTTAGTCTTAAAAGCAATTAACTTTAAATTGATCTTAACTTTTGTTAACAACTGTGTTGTTTGGTGTCAGAAATCTCAAGGTTGTTTTAAAGGCTTAAATGCCTGCATACTGTGTTTTGGTTAGGGGGGTCTGAGTTTGGTGGGGGGCATATGAGAGAAACATAAGAGTAAATGTAAGGGGGGATTGCAAGGAGAAATTAAAGGTGATTTTTTTTTTTCATAAATACGTGACAAAATCAGAAGTGTAAAGCATACAGTAGGTGAAGTTAAAAATGTAAATAAACCTTTCAAAGACGGATCTACAATTATGCTGATGTAAAAATCACTTTAAAATAGGATATTGCATCATTAAAAAAAAAATAATACAGCAACCACTGTTACCAGGCAAATACGAACACGCACAGAGCAATCTAGCACTAGGGATTGTTCTAAGCACTCGTAATAACAGTACAACAACAGATACTCATCCATGCTAGACTGATCTTATCGTATCCACAGGTAAAATTACACCTTTTCAAGTGTCATGAAGAGGTAATTGGGCGTGCGGTGTCATCTTTACAAAGAGGAAAGCTGGGGCTGAATTTACACAGCTGTTCTGACTGTGCCCTGATTGCTCCATGGGAAGCCAATGCCCTCTATCTCACCACGGGCCAAAGATTATGGGGATATCACATTTACGTCCCCCTGAAACACGGATTATACCATTTAGAAAGTATAGGCTAATACTGTGTCTTGTTTTCCATTTCAAACAGAAATAGGCTAAAACTAGGGGGAGGGAGTTCAGATTACAGATGGCAACATGCTTTCCACTCAAGGACAACATCCCTGATATTTACAGAACACAGACAGAGATCAGCCTCTTAATGTATTATCACTAATTAAAATGAAATTAAATGGCACTTCTTTTAATAAATGTATTCAGTTTTGGATTTAAAGGTCTTAGTAAAATAATGCTAAAACATTTGCAAAACAGTTATCTTCCCATTTCCATATTATAAAATGTAATTGTGACAATGGCTGTCATTTGTGAAAAAGCAGCATGGACATTCCGATAAATACCTCCTGTCATGTTTCACAGAAGAATGAAAGTCAAATGGGTTTGGAATGATGGCAGACCTTCTCTTTAGACATTGCCTAACTACAACAGTGTAAACAGAAATCTGTCTGACCAACCCTTGAGTCAGATTCCCAAGCTTTCAAACAGATAACACTCAACAAGACATGAGTCAGCTTTGAAGTCCACCTGACACCTGCTAAATTGGAAGAGCCAAAAGAATACACCCACCAGCTCCATCTCGGTGTGAAACAATCTAGAATGTGTGTGTGGCAGGGGGGGGGATTGAGCACGCCGATTCAATAAAGGAGATGAGGAACAGCCACTGCATAGCAGTTATGAGGAAGACTCGCAGGACCAGTGACTCTTTGAAAACGAGAGTGTGTAGCACCTGCGACACCCATGGGCTTCAGATGAGCAACAGCGAGTCTTCGCCAGGAGCAGCCTCTAAGATTACCGCGCTCCCTTTAATCCCACAAAAGGGATTAGATGCTGCCTGAGAAGGGGGGAGAGCGGTTCTCTCATAGAATGGGGGTCTGCTTTGAATTATTAACACTTCTCTCCAGCCTGGTTAAACAGGACTTTATAACACAATCACAGCACTGGAAACAAGGGTTATGGTTTAGCACAGCCGCACACACAGAGAATCAGAATTCCCCTACACATGGTCACAAGGACTCCAAATTCTCAAAGGGTTTTCCTTCCCTCACAGTCTACTTCAACAGCTTTTTTGAGCCCAATAACCTCCTACTGAAGAGCGCAGAGGAAGTGAAATTCTATCGGTGTGGTAGGAAAGCTTTTAGCTGAGTAGCGTCTGCACACACAACGGAGCATAGTGCTGAGGGGACAAAAGGAGAAAACTTTGTGATGCATGATAGCAATGTCATCCATCAAGTTTCAGAGCACCTCAACTACATCCTGTAAGGAAGACAACTACAACAAGCCTAACAATATAAACTTGTGATCTGTAATTTAATAATAAATTTGAGCAATAAAATAAAGTTCTACATGACTGTTGTTCAGAATAATCTCCAGAAGTGAACCGTCAATGCTCTGATCATTGCCGGACACGTTCAGATCAAATCCCCAACCAGCCGGACAAACAGTTAAGACCTGAGAGTACAACAAGCGTTGAATTCCTTAGGTGAAAGAGTCGGTCTGAAACTTACCCCCCTTGTTCCATCTTCCCTTATTCCTGCCCTGAAGGGATGGATGGAGAATGTCCAGGAAGACCAGAAGAAACAAAGTGAGTCTTACAGGAGAGAGGAGGAACATCTCAGGTATTGGGGGTTGAAGGTGAAGGTCCTTCACCTGCCCGTATTTATGCCCGCTGGAGCACGAGGGGCGCACGGAACCTGGCTCTTAAGTCCGGTCATCGGTCACAGTCCAGAAGCAAGCATGAAGCGTGCGTGTACCTCCACCACGTTGCCAAGAGCTCCTGAGCTCTGCCCGCCTAAGAGCGCACGTGTGAGAGTGAGACCAGCTTCTCAGTCAAGCTCCATCACACGCGATCGAGATCCTTCATCATCCGAGAGTGAGAGAATGAGCGTGTGAGAAGCACAGCGCAGCTCAGTCTTCCCTCGAAACATGCGCACGGATGCATGCACACACACGCTCCCTCTCCCTGCTGCCACCACTGTCCAAAGCCGTCAGCGGTTTTCCCTGCAGTGGTGGATCTGTCCCAGTCCACAGTGAGAAATCTCCCGCACGATCCTTCTCGTTTTCCTGCTTTGCACGCCAGAAAGCTCCAATGCGTGTTCGTCTATGTGAAGGAGGTGGGGAGGAAATAATAGCGTAACATGCACCGTGGGTCACAAGGGATGTGCCAGGAGAGAGGGAGAGTGAGGGCAGGACGGCAGAGAGATGCAATGTGGTGACAGCACTAATCCTGGAGCTCTGATCATAACAGACGTTCAGGCAACGGAAGCCAGAGAGGCTCTTTAAAGACTAATAACACTCTCTGCTTCAACTCTGAGAGAGGGAGCGAGAGAGAGAGGGAGTGCAAGAGAAAAACTCTTGGAGATAAGAGTAGGGGGAGAAGGAGTGATGTTGGACACTGCAATAGTCAGCAGGTTTGCCTAAATATGCTGGTTCTCGGCTTGGGGAAAGTTAGTAGCATTAAACATCCTCAGGGGGGGTCATGCAAATAAACATTGCATGAAACTCTCGAACACACACACATACTTGCAAAAAAAAATACGCTAAAGACTGTTATTTTTGCCAAGCTGCTATGGAGGGCGAATGCAAACTGGGCTTGGGGTTTTAGGGTGTGAGAGACGTGCGTGAGATTTATCATCATTTGGATTCATACAGAACGCATAAATAATGTCTGTAGCAGCAGCAGTCCCATTAGTGACGACTCAGCTGACAGTAACAGCAAACAATGACATATGAAAACATTTCCTGTTATCTACATGAATAAGTCTCGATTTATGATGAGCACTAGATGACCTTCCTCGGCAGTGGAACTATAATTCATTTAATGTCAATCAAAATGTATTGAATTACATTCCAAGTACAATGCTAGAAAAATGCATATTCTGATGGTACCCTTTCATCACAGTCAAATCTTACATCGAGAATAAATATGGCACTCAATCTTACTGCTTAGCTCACACTTTCTTCATCCTGTAGAACATTTCTCATCATATCTGTTCAAGTATGAAGAAACTCTTTGGCTAAATGATTCCCTGGGAGGCAAAAGAAGTTTCTCTCCAGCAAACTTCTTTTTAAATGTCAGTGACTAGGCATTACCCATCCAATTTCTTGAGGAACACAATAATAAGGTTTTAGAAGCATACATGAACATTCATTTACTGATTCAAACAGCAGTTCTGCACACTTGGGTTGGGAATCAGTTCTTATTGAAACCGTTCCATTTAAAAAGATAATATCACAACCAAGCAATTGAAGACATTTTGCTCTGTTAAAGAATTTTGAATGTCTGCATTTTTTTTTTGCTAATGCAGATGTAATGACAGAACTGATAAAACTTGACAGTGTTTTCCACACTTCAATTCAGCAGTCACTGTGCCGCTACTGAATCTACAGTGCCAAGGAAAAGTAAATTGTTTTACCAGAGTTGTGAGCTTGCCGTCTCAATTGAATGTGATGAGAGAGAGAGAAACCCTGAGTACCATGAAATAATTTAAAGACAATAAGCAACAACATTGTCTCTTTGTTGTACCATTCTTGTTTGTTGCAAGCAACAAACACACAACACAATCTGTGCAGTCCAATTATGGAATGAATTACTTTGAACTGAATCTTTTTCAGTCAAAATGATAAATCACCAAAATTCACACTGAACACTAGAGATATTAGAATATTGCAATCAAAATCCAAACTTGACTACAAATTAAGTTCTCATTTGCTATCGCTATCTGTGCACATATAAATCACACAGCTCAAATACCACACTGTATATATGCATTAAAAAATTCATCTTGCATCCAAGATAGCACTCTTGGAGAATGGCTGATTAATAACACACATGCCCTTGCCAACTTCATGCATTATACAGACAGTGAGACTAACCAGCTTTTTGTGAAAGAAACTAAAGGGTACAGATGTGCTTGCATTATAGAATCAGTTTGAGAGTGACTATGTTCTGCACATCATAATGCTAGCATTATCAATTCAAGATCTCAGATACTATAGTTCTTTAAAGCTATTAGCAAATCATAGTTGTATTCTTCAGCATCCGTTATATAGACTTTTATTTTTACACTTATGCAAACCATTCAAATACATGAATCGTATATATATATATATATATATATATATCACACACACAGTATATATTTATTTTTTCATGATGCCATTTTAAAATGACATATTTAAATGATTAGTATTATTTACTGAGTGCAAAATAGTATATCTATAAGTATTTTATATGGCAGTATAGTTGCTTAAAAGTATTAGTGCTAAAAGAATCATTAAGGAACCATAACTATTAAGTGGAATCGTAACCAGAAACATTAAACTCCTCACTATTATCTCTAATACACACAATAATGTCCTGATGTATCCATTATTTTTAATTGGACATGACTAATTGATTAAATTACACAGAACCTTGAACTGTAGCTGAACCTTTAAATGTGCATCCAATCTTCAAACACACTATCATACCTCAATTCACACAAAAGCAAGGTTTTTTTTTTTTTTTTTTTGGTAGTCACCTCTCTTGCAAAATTTGAAGCAATATGGCAACCTATTTGCAGCTTAGTGAAAAAGAGCATCTGTTCCAAATGCAAACATGCTGTAAAACTGAAATGGAGAAAGATAAATCTGATCCTGAGAGAGACACGAAAACCACCTTAATCAAGACAAACTGGGCCTGCAGGCATACTTTTGTGGCAACTCGGCACAAGTTCAGCCACCTCCACAGCAACACCTGAGCCAGTGACTGCATGCAAAACCAAAACGCTTTCATTTCAAATGGTCCACTGTGAACCAATCATCAATAAATTAATTCAAAACTCTGGTATGAGATTTGGTACATGCATGGCATGTGCTTTTGTGTTACAACTGCAAAGCTGAAGGCCAATGAACAGCCTCTTCAGTAGGGCTTCTCAGCACCTGTACAGGACCGTGAGCCTTAACAACATGCTAAAGACTGGAAAGATTACGTAAAATGCATTTGTTCACATCATCGTACTTTATTTCTCACCTCAGGACTGCCTGAGTGTAATATAAATGGCTTTTTGTCATTTTTTACAATCAAATCACAAGCTATTGTTTTCAAAAGCACAATGTATATGGTGACAAAATTAATGCTGTAAAAAGCCAAGGCCTTGTGATGTGAGGACAAAGTCAATGCCACAGCCAATGAAAAGAGGAGTAGTCTTTCTCAGCATGCTCTGTAATTTAAATAACAGTGATTGTCTGATAAATGAAGGCTTATTTGCATAAGCTGCTAATTATTGCCTTACCAAAGCCCAAGATGGAAAATTACAATCTTAGGATGGGAAAATAGAAATGTTATCAACAAAAAATCTTGGCGTTCCAATACTTGGGAGCTCCAATGATGTTAATATAATGGGCATATGCTCTGGTGTAACATTAACTCAAAGAATGCTGTAAATCTTGAGGCAGAATGGCAGTTAGGGCTAGAATCGTCTATGTCAAGCCTCCCCGGGAGCCAATTTGCTTAAACTGTTTGTAGATGGGTCTGTTAAGCAAATACATTTTACCTCTTTATTTCTGCATTCGAGAACAAAAGAGAAGGAGATGATCCATTTGAAGCATGGCAGATAGATGGAGGAGAAGTGGAAAGTGTAGAGTTAGAACATCAGGGAAAACACAGAGAGACAGGGTCTTTGGATCCATGTAGGGGTGAGCCTGACGGCTTATCGCCCCCAGACAAGAACCCCCTGGATAAACGTGGTCCGAACAGGACCAGGGTGCAACGCTGTGATAAGCAAGGAAGCACGGTAAGGCAAAACACCAAAGGAAGGACAGCGAGAAGGAAAGATATAGAGAGAAATGGAGTGAATAAGCCTTGGGAAGACAGTGGCAACCGTGCCAGGAATGCCCCACTAGCACCACATGGCTAAACCTCTTAAATTTACACATAGAAATTTGGCCAATGTGGGTTATCAAAAGCGCATGCGTGTAGCTGTAGCTCAATTGGTAGAGCATTGCATTAGCAGCACAAAGTTGTGGGCTCGATTCCCGAGGAGCACATGTTATTTACAAAATGTTAGCCTCAATGCACCGTAAGTCGCTTTGGATAAAACCCTCTACTAAATCCATAAATTTAAATGTGTAGCACCAGTGTTCATTACAGCAAAATGCTGAAACATTAAAGAAAGACGTACCACAAACTAAAAAGAAGAGTCTAGTTCCAGCGAGGACTGACTCTTGATGGCTCACCATGAAATGTGCTTCAGGCACTGGAAGTAGCATGGCGAACAGTCAAAATATATCAATCCGATGGCAATCTGGCTCTTTTGTTACTAGTTTCTTAGCTTGGGCAACTGCTTCACAAGATACTGGATAATCTATTTTCTTCTCGGTCTCAATAATCCAAACCCTGCGCCCACTTCTCGCACAGCGTAGTTTGTAAATCTGGACCCAATTTGGTTGTTTGTCTTTGTATGTATGACTGTTTTGCAGCACTGAAATAATAATAATAATACTAATAATTATCTAGCATTGCAACCATCTGGCTCACGATTAACATTCCAATTAGAATTTGCTGCAATCAGAGTGGTGCAACTTCCAACGCAGGAAATAACTGCTGTGACAACGGCTATTATTAGCCCCAAGTATCCCGGCTTATGAATTTTAATTCTACAAATGAACTGCCACATATGTCACCAAAAAACTGGCAAACAGGGCAACGGAATCGAAGTGGTTTTCCAAAGCAGCCGAGGGCTTATTGAAAAGTTGCATGGGCCAAACTGAAATTCAAACAATGACTTGTCCCCAGATGGGAAAAATAAAGCTCATGGCTCACTGATTCGTTCAGTCTTAATGGATTTTGTAAATCAATATACACAATGGCTTTCATATACTGTCATAATAAGAGCTTTGGTCAATGTTACTTTTTGTTATGAGTTAGAGCAATTATATGATTACATCTTATGGGATAAAAATTCAGATAGGATATATCTTTTGAAAGTGGATGATCTAACTGGACAAATTACAATTAGAGATGTCAATCAAATCAATGAGAAAAAAAAAAGATTGAAACGATATATGATTTGATATATGCCAATTAATCAACCAAATTAAATCTTTTAAGAAAAGCCTGCAAATGAAGATAATTTACAATATTAAATTGGCAGTCAAAATCATTGAATAGCATTGCAATAAGCACTTTTTGAGGCCAAAAAAAATTACTTGTTTTAAATGCATATCATTAAACAGAACACTGCCACTGGTCTAATGATCGATTTCAGTTAAAAACATGAAGTGAATATTAAAATCTTTTTTTTTTAATTTTTTTTATTTTTTATAGTAGGATTATTAAAAAATTATCTCCCTTAATAAATCACACTAATTTACTGCATTAAATTGACAGGCATAATTATAATCCATCTCTTCACTGTCCGACAGTTAGCACTGGCCAAATTGTGTGTGTGAGACAGCGAGTGGCGATATTCCCCACCACCTGACACCCTAATGACATAAACACACAAATCTTTGTCAACAGAGCTTACTGTGACACCTGGTATCATCACAAAAACAATATCCTCAGTGCGTGATGTCTTACAGAAAAAAAAGAAATGCTAAATAACTGGAAGAGTATTGTACTTAAAAAAGCAAGCACTGCATGGCTTCACCAGCTAGACAACATGAATAAGACATCAAATCCATGGTAAAATACAGACTGTATCTCTAGATCCCTGAATGGGATAGCTGGAAGAGAAATCTAGATGTTGCCACATTGTTTACAAAACTGCAATATAATATATGTACACTGTACACAGCATATATAGCCTGGACAAATCGAAAAACAAACAATAGCAAACAATAAAAGCATGTTGTAAATCAATAAAATTCATCCTTTTTGTCTTTTACTTTAACCTGAAAACAATATAGTGGTGCCAAAAAATATTTGGATGCTTTAGTCATACTTTAGACTTCATTACTTACCAAAATATCAAACCACAAACACACATTTAAAGTGAAGTTTGTTAGGTTTCAAATTATAAAACAGTAAACATAAAATAGCATTTGAATACTTTACGGTTGCCATAAAATTGTGGGTTGATTGACCAGGTTTTTCAAATACACTTTAGGGTCGATGATTTACTGTATACATGAAACAACATTCAACTTGGTCCAGCAGTGGAAATAAACAGGAAAATAGGCCACAAATTAAAAGTATAAAATGACTGGCCTGCAAGAGAACAGAAAATATGCTTTCTTTCTTTTTTGAATTTTGATTGATGTTTGTGATGTTTCTCTTATCCTGGTGATAATGCTTCTTTTAGGTTTAATTTGTATAAGCATGACACAAAAGAGATTAAAAATAAAACATTCCTACTTCATTCCAACTTCATTCCAACTTCATTCCAACTTCATTCCAACTGGTATGGCCTTTCCTGGAGGACTGTCTCTGTTTGCAGTACCAAACATTCAAACTTCCTCTTTTAAGTAGCAGTTTAACCACCTGACTGGTCACATGACCCAGCCAGGTTGTCCTCTGTCTAGCCTATGCAAGGCCTAGAATTAACAGAAAATACGTGTTTGATTTAACCAGTACTAAACAAAGTTTCCTGTTAGTAATTAAAGTTTCATTGTACTTGGATATTATATTTGATGCAAATAAATTTCAGGATACATATTTAACCAATCATTTTTGAGATAAAAACAGGCCTAGGCAGTCATGTGACCAGTCAGGAGGCTGCAGTTTCTCTCCTTTTTGGGCCTTTTTTCGCAGTTGGTGTGGTGCTCGCGATGCGGTTTTCGACGGCGGTAAAGTTAGTTTGACATTCATAAGACATTTTTGTTTTTGCCAATTAAACTTTTTGTGGCTGTTAAGTTTTGAGCCCAAACTAACTCAGATGAACCATTTAAATTAATTAAACTATTTAACTACTTGACATTATAATATAAAACCAATATTAAAATGTTCAGAAATCATCCCTGTTTCTGCACAAAGTTCGGTTTTTTGAATTACCGTTTTATGTGTTTTTATAATTATTTTACAACTTTTGATGCATGCAATAATATAAATCCATTAAACGACAACACCATTTGAACTAAAGGTATCAAACCAACTGTAAAATATACTGAATATTATTCACTATAATGCACAAGCCATCGTTTTTCAGATGATGCCTTTATTGTTTTTATATACATTATTGAATCCATATTTTCAACAGTTTTTTATACTGTACCCACTTAAATTAAACAGACACCATTTGAGATAAAGGTATCAAACCAACTGTATTATATTATTTATAATGCACAAGGCTTGTTTTTTTTTTAGATTATGCTTTTATTGTTTTTATATTGTTTTATTAAAGGGTCCTGCAAGCACTTTAATTTATCCCCCTTTACTCATACTGCACAAAACGTGGTTCAATAACATTTGATGTTATAGGGACTGATTATTACAAATGCAGATCCCACTGTGTTCTGGTTAAACATTTTTTTTTACATTTAATTATGCTAATTATTTTATACATTTTATTATGCTAGGTTTGCATATGGTGGTGTGTTCTTAATGACAGCTTTCCTTACAATATATACTATTCCTAAAATAAGAAATATCCCAATATATCGCCTTGCTTACAGTATCGCAGTGTATCACAATATATCGTTTTGCAACCCCTGTATCGTGATACACAGTGTATCTCCAGATTCTTGACAATACTCAGCCCTAACGCCAAATAGACAGAAAATCATGCTATTGATATGCACTTTCAAGAGATCGTTTAAGGGATGTTTTTGAAAGTCTAACTGGCGACATGGATTGAAGCAGAATATTTTGTTAGATAAAAACATGGTTGAGCATTTTGAAAATGATTACATCTATCTTTTTTCAATACATTTTGACTTTACGACGCTCTGGAGTTATTGGAAATGTTTGCATCCCACGAATTATAAACAATCCACCAGCATCATCAATACTCTGAAGTCTATAACCTCAGTTCCAGCCAAGCTCTTTCTTGCTGACATTTCAAAGGTATAAAGCTAAGTTTTATCTTAGTAATAGCTTTAAAAAAAAAATAGAAAGAAAGTTGCTAGACAACAGTGACGTGCGTCTTCAATGGCGGAGAAATGAAACAATCACTGAAATTACATACGGTACACAGTGTCTGTAATGCATGCGGTCATATTGAGCATAATGGTCATTCTAGGTAGAAATACTGAGAACTCTTTTGTGTTTTGTTATTTTAATAAAATAATATTGTTAGTGTAAAATATACACACAGGAAAAGTCAGGGTACTAGAGCTATATATGGGTTTTATTTCAACAAAGTTATTACATTGTAAAATGGTCAAAATAAACGCCTTGGTAGTTCTAATGTCAAAATTAATATTTTATATTATTATTATATATATTATATATTAATTATAGAATATGTATTCAGTATTTGATCATTCTTTTTTCAAGACTTGAGAGATAATTTTACATATCTATATTATTTAAATGAATGTAAATCACAATAAAATCCTTGACATTTCCTTTTTTATGTCAGGCCTAAAACATAATTATAATTAAAATAATATCTACAACTCAGCTTCTGTCAATGGTTTCCCTCTCATTGTAGAATCAATGACTTGCAAGAACATTTTAAGAGTAAAAAAAAAGTCAATATGTGAAATATGAGAACACAGCACTGGCAAGAAATGTTATCATTTTTCCCCCATCTGCCACATTATCTGCCACCCACAAAAAACATCAGGTTCCTCTATCATCTTCCAAACATCCTCCTTTTAAAAAGATTCCAAAAAGCCACTTAGATTCAACCCAACATTCCCTTCGGATCCATATGTGTGATTATGAACAAGAAAACAAGCGATTCAATTAAATGTTAAAGACGCAGTTACACCACGGCGATAAATCCCACAGCCATCAGAAGTTTGGGCAGCGCAGAAGAGTCTGGCGTTGGGAGTGGCAGGCGGGCCATTGGCGGCGTTCGAGAGGCAATAAGAATCAGAATGAGTTAGTGATAGCTGTAGTAAAAAATGGCAGGATCGTCTATTTACAACTGGCAGTAAAACTGCCGCTTGTGCGATTTATGCCTACACTTGGCCCGCAACGACTAGTCCCTTTTTTTTTGCCAAGGGCACGGTAATACCCTTCACACTACTTTCGAATAATGCAGATAGATGTAATATCAGATCACGAATTTGTGGAAACCAAGATGAGCATGGAAAATTAGGCAGAAAGGTGGGCGGTAATGGTAAAACATTTTCTTCGCCATATATGGAGCACGTACATAGGAGGGTTCGCGTATGTGCCGTCATTAATGCATGTGAATGTGTGTGTGTGTTGCCCATCCCCACCACCTTCACACCCTTCAAACACTCCTGCAGGATCGCACCACCCATAGTGAAGAGTTATTAACACCTTGGTCGCACCTTCAGATAATGGCAGCAAATATGCTTTGAGTTATAAGGTATGTATTTCAGCCTCTCTGGCCCCTGTGTGTCTTCCCTCTCCCTGAGTTATGCTATTGATTTAAGAGCTCAGATCCTGAGTTAGAGCCAGGTTGAAGCTTCTGTGGCCTGGATGAGAGAGGAGAGAAGACTCATGGCCAAATTTCAAAACTTATGAAGGTAATGTTAGCGATTTGAACAAGCTAACCTTGAGAATCTCGTCCAGGACTGTTTATGTTTTATTGTTTTAGTCCATGGCATGTGCATATATGGTTTGAGTGATCTGTAACAAATTTTTCCATTCTTTTTATTTATGAAGTAGATCATATTCAGAAGTATTATGGGCAGTATTTGATTCAAATTCAGCCTCTAACAAACACATGAAAGAGACACAATGAGACTCCTGAATGTGCGTTCTGGTTTGCACTGCATCACAAATAGCGAATCTTTCAGTTTGCATTTATATTCAAAACATCTTTTGACCTTTTTTTTTTTTTTTTTTTTTTTTAATTGAACGGATGTTATCCTTTGAATTATTTGCATGAAAATTTGAATGAAAAATATATTTGCATGAAAAAAGTTTATTTTTATTAATTTTTTTTATATAGTTTTTTCATGATTTTACATGTGCATTGCTGTTTCAAAATAAAGAACAGATTTTGCACGTTCACTGATGAGTACTCTTGTCACAAATTAATAAATCACGGGTTGATATATTGAAAATCTGTCACCAAATATATCTGTCTCTTATATTAACTTTTTAAATTATTATATTCATTTTACTATTATATTTAACATACATTAGAACAACAATTAATCATTTAAACCTACTTTTTCAAACCTCCTCTTCAAGGGGGAAAAATAAATTTATTGGCGTCTTAAAAAGACAGATGAGTCAGTGAGAGAGACACCAGGATACAGGGAGAGAAAAAGCAAGAGATTCTCAGATTTCAATACTTTGAGATGTGATCATAGTCTCTGAGGACAATTAGGTCATGCATTACTTTAACCATTAACTACTTAATGTCTGCTAAAAATAAGGATATTACCATCTATATGAACACTTAAAAAGGCTTAATTGCAAATACATGTATCCATCTTTCACTGACTGGATTTCTGATGTGTATATATATATATATATATATATATGTGACAGTTAAATTTTCCACATGGATCTTCTTTGCTATGCGTTTATGAATTGGCAGGCCTGAACCACACAATCTGACAGCAATCAGAAACACCTTCAATTTAACACACTGGACCAGAACAGCCACTCTGCATATTGAACTTTATCTGCAAGGCTCCCTGAGGTAAATACCGCCATGCGACATGCCGTGTTCACACAAATGACATTTAGCCAAGGTTTTTTTTTTTTTTCTTTCTCAGATAAGTTGCAGCTAATCCAAAAGGCACACATTCAACAAATCAAACCTCTGCCATTTGTGTAACCTAAGGGCCTTTTGACCTCTTTTTGTGAAGGGTCAAGTGTCAATTGAACCCTGCAGTCGCCCATCGTTTTTAAAGGTCAGAACCTTGTTTTGACCAAAATGAGTTTTGTGTTCCTATTTTTTACCTATGCATATATGACCATAAATGGAGTCTGAGCAGGGGTGTTTCTAAGATTTTCATTTTAGGGGGGATCACTGTATATATTATAGCCCCAAGACACATACAGTACACAAAATTTTACTGTTTGCATTTCTAGTACAACCCTCTTTCCTTAGCTCAAATATGCAAACCTCTATGCCACATGAACTGGAATATGTATTACATTTGAAGTCAAATTTTCAAATGAAAATGGCAACATGATTGTTAAAGAATGCATTCATGTAACACAGCAAAAAAAAAAAAAAAAAAAAAAAGAAATAGGCTACAGTAGATGGGAAACGATTTCTCCCCCATGATATTTTGTAAATTGTATTTATGACAAAAAACTGCACAGATGCAGATATCATAACAACCTATTGATAAAAATACACACCTTGTCCCTGTTTCTCACTCTGCGGTGCTGCGGTCTGTGGATTGAACAGTCCCCCTAAAAATGGCCTTGCGGCGCCCATGGGTCTGAGTAAAAACTATTAAAGGAACTGGCATTAACAGCTGAATACAAAACTCACAGCAATGGTGTCATACTTAAAAAGAAGTTCTCTTTGTCAACTCTAATTCTCGTCTACTTGGGATCTTTTAATTTTCCAGCTCGCAACTTCCATTTTTGAACTCCCATTTTGCTCAGCACTGCTACTAAAAACCTTTAATTTTTTTTGATTGCTGTCAGATCAGTGGCTTTGTGTCTTTTTTTAGTTAAATCCGTTCAGAACGTTGCTTTTGAAGCGTTACCTGGAATAAATAAATAAATAAATAAACAGTCAGTTGAGGCTGAATAGAGAGCCATGGATTTGTCATCGGCGCTCAAAGGGAATCAGACAGGTGATGATAAAAAAAAAAATGCAAACACAGATCTAAGCTCTCACTCTGTTTTGCTGTGCTATTACTGTGTGCGAGAGAAAATCTGGCACCCGTATCACTGAAAAATCATCGTTTACATCTGGGATAAGGCAGAGGACAGACACATCAACGTTATCAAAGCCAAACCGCGACCCAGAGGGTTCAAATCGATGCTGTTAATGAGAAACAGAGAGAAAAACAGTTAAAGTACAAGATAAGAAAAAGTTAACGTCTTCCATGTTTGCATTCAGTCACAACTTTATCCATAAATGAAAGCTTTTGCAAAGGGAGGATGCTGAAGACTTGATTATCACTGGAAACTACATTAAACCTGAAAAGACGGGCCTCTCCTCCTCATTTGGCTTGGAGGAGTTCACCTGTGCACAGAGCGCTAATTAATGCCCATGTCTGAGCTGAAGGTCGTCTGGTCCTCAGACAAACACACTCCACGCTCCATCTCACTGACTCAATTAACAGCCCTGTCTAATGACTTCCTGCAGTCCCTCCTCAACACTCCCTGTCTTTACCTCTCGTGCATTTTCCTTCTCTTTTCCAGTTTCTACCCTTCTCTTTCTCTCTCTCTCTGCAAACTCCATTACAACACACAGCGGTCTGCTAAATGGCCGAGCTCGCTTATTTCTGAACGAGCATGAAGAAAGCATATTTGTGGAGCACATTGGTAATGAAGTTTTGCAGCCGCTGGTTGCTGAGAGAGGAACCGCATGGTTCCAGGGTAATGAAACCTGAATTTAAGACACCACAAGCGAGCTTGATGCCACATTAAATTAAAAGTGAAGTGATGAAATGAGGTGAACATGTTGTTTTCCCATTTAGCCTCTTCATGTTTCTTTCAAATGGCTAAACACAAAACAGTAAGAGTCCTGGTTTAATGAATGATCTTGATTTAGAGAAATGCATATCTCATGAGTTCTTATGTCAGCTGATTAAGAGACTTTAAAACATCAAGGATGAGAGATCCCAGTAAACCTTTGTAAATAAAAAAATTATAATAAAAAAGTCCACCCAGAATTTAAAATTCCATAATTAATGTTTGAAACAACATGATGGTGAGTAATTAATGACTTTCTTTTGTGGAACATAGTGGATATTTTAAAGAATATTGGCACCAAACAGTTTTGTTTCCCACTGACTTAAATTGTATGGAAATCAATGGGAACAGAAACTGATTGCCAACATCCTTCTTTTGTGTTCCACAGAAGAATGAAATGCAGAAAGGTGTTGCACAAGATGAGGGTGAGTAAATGATGACAAAATGTTTTGGTGACATACTCCTTTGGATTTTGGACACTCTATAGCCATCTATGGCTGAAAAATAACATTGCAAATTACTTGCAGAGATTTCTTTCTTTCTTTCTTTCTTTCTTTTATTATTATTTTAAGTTAAGACTTTCAAAGCATTGGTGGCATAAGTTAAACATTTAATGGGGAAACATTTAAACAAAAAAAAAATAGTCATTATAAGGCAACAACAATATATAGTAATTTTTTTAGGCAACACACACCTACAGTCAGTAGCGGTTTTAGGCACGGGCGAACCGGGCAGCCGCCCGGGGTTCATTTTTTCGTGACACATTGGGGGCAGCAGCACGAGCAGATAAACAAAAAATCCTCTGTGTCGCGAAGCGGTTTTTCGTCATTTATATATCATTTCACTGTGTGTGGAATTGGCAAATTGGCGCTCCCTGCAGCTGCCGGCGCCCCTGCTTGCTGAAAATATCCACTGAAGCTTTGTGTTGTGAGAGAAGTGTAAGGGAGTGGGGCGAGAGGCGCGTGCGACATTTCACCTCTGGGTCTCTCTCAAATGGAACGGGCAGGGCGGTGGTGGACGGGGACGGGGGATCCACACTAGTAATATAATTAATAATAGGCTAAAGTCAGTCACACACCTCGACTTTCTTCCAAATAACGCACATTTCATTCATAATGTTATAATACATGCCTATAGTTCCTGCAAATGAAACTAGGTAATACAAAACGATTATGTGGTCATCAAGGTGAATTGGTTTAGCCTTGACTTCTGGTCCTGAGTGACAGTTGGGGGGATGGGAAATCTGTTGATTGTCGAGTGCCAAATAAACAGAGATGGAGAAGAAAAGGTCAAAGCCAGGTGCCCAATTTCGAAAAAAAAAGAAAAGAAGAAGAGGAGAAACGAGCAAAAGATAAAGGTATGCAACTATTGTCTCTGTATGATTACAGTATCCATTTCATGAATGAAGGGCTAATGTTAATTGGTGTGGGTATAACTCTTTGTTAACCTTTTTGCTATGATGCTTGCTATGCTTATACAACAATAATTTGGTTTCAACTCAATCATGAGATCTAATTTATAATATTGTGCTTTGCAATAAAACTGTTAAAAGTTCAGTTATCATTTCCATCAGTTGGTTTAACATTAGGCCCTGTAAATAACCAACGGCATTTTATTTGCTACACAGTATGCTAAGTATTGTTTCCTAAGTATAGTTTTACAAGTCATAACTAAAAGTGTGTCATGCGTATAATTTGAGGCAGTAACCTAATGGCACCTCCATGAAAGTTGGATTGATATACAAATTTTGGTTGAAAAATATCCTGAAACCCAAAAAGATTTTGTTTTTGCCTATACATATAATTTAAAGTCATTTTATTTTTTTAAACAACTGAGTCCCAGTGACCATAGCATAACGTGAATAAAATATAATTTTTCAATGTATTTTTTTTACTATTTGTTTCTATGCTCTAAAAAATGTGAAGACATGGGGGGAAAAATGAAATAAATAAATGTTTTTATTTTCTGGGTCTAGGAGGATATAGCTTGTAATGACAGACATTTAGTGTGTAAGAGCATGTTTATGTAACCCTTCTTTTATGTTTTGAGTCAATTTGACCCTAGGCTGTTTTAGCTTTATAAAACATTATCCTATGGTCTTTTGATTTCAAATGCAATTAAATTGCAATTTCAGGGGCACTTCTAAAATATTCGAAAGGGGTCTCGCCCAGGGTGTATTTCAATGTAGAACCGCCACTGCCTACAGTAAACTGTTGGTAAAAACAATAAGCAGTCAAATATGCTTTGTAAAATTAAATCTTTATCAATTTCAAACTTTATAATGGCAGATTTTGCCTTATAATTCTTTCCTTAGATGTATTTTCCTTATTAGATGCAACCTGGAGAAAACAAAATATCAAAAATCATTGTATCTCTGAGTAATAATTTCAAATTCAGTGTTAAAACATATTGAAATAAATAAAATATGAAATTATCTTAAATATATAGTTATCCACACATGCACTGTTACTTTGAATTACCACATATAAAAAAACAAACTTGGATCATTTAAACAGTTGTTGGTCCCTATTGACTTCCGTGGAGAAAAAAAAAATCCAAAAGTACCATGGAAGTCAATGGCGAACAGAAACTACTTGGTTACCCATATGTAACCAAAATATCTTCTTTTGTGTTCAGCCAAAGAAAGAATCTCATACATGTTTGGAACAACTTGAGGGTAAGCAAATGATAACAGAATAATCTTCGTTGGGTGAACTATCCAGTCAAGATTAATTTTCAGCACAGCCATTGACTTTATCCACAACATCAGACAGCGCCATGCACTGGTGCCATTCTTAGTCCAACATGCAGAACCATCTTTACTAACCCAATAATGCCAACCACAGCCAATGTGCCCATGCAGTCTATAGACCGGAAGACCATCCTTTTGATACATCTCCAGAAGAGTGTATCTGCAGATGAGTGCCAGTTTGGCATTCAGTTCCCTCCATTAGTACCAACAACTTCCTCGATTACACAAGGTCTCAGACTCACTCAGGTACAGCTTGGGCTTCTGTGCTCTACCTGGCAGTGTCTGTTATCCAGACAGGCTCTATCAACCCTGGCACTCGGGGCTGACACCTCAATAACCCTCTTGATCACAGCAAATCGAATAAGCATAATAAGGTAGTCAATAGGTAATTTATGATCCCATAACTGGCTGGAAATATGGCTTCTCAGGGATAAGCAGCAGAGAGGCGGCACTCAGACTGGAGTCAGATGCTTCTTAATGAAATATTTCTCCTCTTTCTCTCTGCCTCGCTCTCAGAAAATAGGATCGCTTTTCATGTTAGGCAGTGAAATGCCTCTGGATGCTTCTGCTGGCATGACTCAATAAGTTTTTTTTTTTTTTTAAACATCAACTATAAAGAGTCTAAATTTGGTCTACTGTATATTAATACAAACAAGGTTTCCGAATATTTTTTTTTTTTTTTTTTTTTTTACAAAACATCAGTACTACAATGGCATGGTTGCATAACAAAAAATACACATGTAATATAGGCTATTAGGCTACCAAGATGGCCAAAATGGCAAATTATTGCATGATAAATTATAAAAGTTATTAAGGCTAATCAGTTAATATCGCAAGCAAGATTGATGTTGTTCAGATAATCCTTTGACCAACAAACAGCATTGAGTTTGGCCGCCTCCACTTTGGTTGGCCTGGGCGTGCGTCACTCAGAAAACAACAGGCCAATCAGAAGACAGGCTGATGAATATTAATTAGACAGGCTAAATTCGATCTGTTCTTAGCAGACCTCATGAGAAAGGAGCTGTAAAAATATAATGAGATGGTTTTTGGTAATTATACCATAAATATATATTCTTAAGGACATCAAAACATAAAATAAAACTCCAGAGAGTGTGTACAATATGGGACCTTTAACTCACTCCTAAAGTTACTGAATGACTCACAAATCACATTTTAGATGAGCACCTTTCGCCAACTACTGGAATATTAATGTTACTGCAGATAAATTCATTGAATATTGTTATTGTGTGTGTGTGTGTGTTAGCTTTAGAGTACTTTTTCAAAAGTGCAAATATGACAATACCTCAAACTAATTCCAAGTCCATCTGTTTTTACAACTGCCGAGCTAGCATTTAGTTCCAAGAAGTAACAGGAATATGATTTCAGAAAAAGTGATATGGATTTTATATAAAAAAAGAGGTGCCTCAGCAATGTAAGGAGCACTTGCCATGGGCAGAGAGTAATGCGCTGAATTTATGTGGCACATAAATCCATCAGGGAAAAAAATACTTGAGTCTGAGTCTATGGTACAAGACCGGAGAACACCTATTGAAATCCACTGGATTACAACTTTCCCAAAGCTCTCGGTGCAGGCTAACGGGTGAAAGGCTTCCATCACAAGGGCAGGGAGAAATGCTAGAGGAACTGCTTTTGACATCTGCCTGATTTAAGGGTTGTGAGGTTTTTCTGAATTAATAAACTGCTCTGCCCCTGAAAATAGGGAATCTCCCCAGTTAATAAATATGGCAAAAGCTAAAATGAATTCACAGCAGAGCACAATTTATTTCAGACCCAACCGAGGTGTGATGACAGCTTGGGGGTTTTGGGGACACTCAGAAAGCCTGTTTTATGGGTGGGGTGAAGAACCATGGTAAAACATGCCACGGACAGTATTTGTCACTGGTTCCCGCATATGGCTGAAAATGAATCCGTTGGAGATAACAAATGGCCTGCCGTACACCACCAACAGCCACGTTGAGCTGCTTTCTTGCACGTGTATGTATGATCTATGTTCATTTTCTGAGGAGTCCTGCTGCAATTCTCACTCCTGTTAACATCATACCATGGTCAATAATCAACGCTGTGCATTAAGTCTCCCAGCTTCAGAGAAAAGGAAAGTTCACGTTTGATAAAATACACATCTAAACCAGTCGACCAGATGGCCATATTGCGTTGCATCGAATCGGTCCCGTGATTTGATTCTTCCGAAGGGAATGCATGACATGGATCAATCTTGCATTTAAGAACATTAGTTCTGAGTCTGTAGCAAGCAGTCTTGCTAACAGAGAGGCCATTTATTAACAGAGAATAAATTGAACATATAGGCAGTAAGTATATCAGGAAATGTATCAGCGTAGCACCGAGACGAGACTCTCGAAGGTCTGAAAGCAGAATAGAATGATAACAAAACTGTGCTAGACTTTTTCCCCAGAGGTTCACGGGGTCAGCTCTGTTTGTAATAATGGACTGCCAAACGGTTGGACATGGGTCAAAACTCAACCGGGGGTTAAAGAGATTCATTTGATAAAGTAGCTTCTAATTGATGCTTGCATGCCGCAAAAACCTGAGCGCCTAAACAGACACAGAGATGGATCAATACCACGTGAAACTTCAAGAGAGGAGAAAGATGTGAAAATTGGATGTGTAATGTGTGTGCTGAATGACATTTTAATGCATGCGGACACATATTGGATTAAATAAATTGATATGGCTTCCTATGCATGATATACGATGCATCATTTAATCATAATCACTCTCAAATGTGATTATCCACATCAGGGGTTTCAATCTTTCATATGCACGGACCCCCAAACATGAGCACGCTTGTGCGAGGGACCCCCATTCTAAAATTTAGTTATCTATTAAGTTACACTATGTCTTTTACTCATAATACTGTACTGTTACACTGTATTTATTTATTTGTTTATTTTACTTCTTTACTATATAACTTTTTTAACATTTATTAAATTATTAAAACAAAGACTTACTTTATTTTACTTAAAAGATTACTTTATTTGAATCTTATTTTTAAAAGCTTTTACAAACGTTTCTACTTTATACTTTTTTTCTAAACATTTAATTGTTTATTTTATTCTAGAATGTTCTAACATGTAATACATTGACTTATTTATTTTGCTAATATTGATTTTTATCGATTTCTTTTAATTTCCTATTTTTTATTTTATTTTTGTTTTGTTTTTATTTTAATAATTTTGTATTCAGTTTTTTTTATTTGTTTATATGTATTTACTCATTTATTTGTTTTAATCGATTTATTCCTATTTATAGAATTGTATATAAAATTTCTAAAATTAACAAATAAATGAATAGTATTTTGTTCATTTTAATAATTTTATTTATCATAATTTTATTTATTTTAAACTAAAGGTTTTATACTTTTTCTAAACTGACTTATTTACTTATTTTAATCAAAATATTAATGTTCTATCTATCTATCTATCTATCTATCTATCTATCTATCTATCTATCTATCTATCTATCTATCTATCTATCTATCTATCTATCTATCTATCTATCTATCTATCTATCTAAAGGTTCTATCTATCTATCTAGCCCCAGGCCCCAGTTTGAAAAGTCCTGATCCATGTCATATACAGTATTAACACACAACACCAAGAGCTCCATTCAGTGAGCTGCCTGAGTGTGGGAAACCGCAGAAAGCACTGTAGAAGACATTGCTGACAGTACGGTTCCTCAAATTGATGTCTATCATAAAAGATAGTGAACATTTCAGCCTTTGACCTCCAGTCTAGCCCCACTGACCCCTCTGTATCCTCTGGCTGCTGACGGGCAAAAAGAAGCAGCCATAGGCTTTAAAAGTGCGGTGGGCTCACGTCCCATGGGTGCACGCATCGATAAGGAGAGTGGGAAATTTACTGAGGGCAATTCGGATCGTAATGATGAAGAAGTGCGAGAGGCGTCCATACTGACCCATTTGGAGAGGAACAGCCGTGGGTTGAGTGGCGTTAAGGCGTCTATTTGGAAGACTGACAGCCCAATCAGATCGGCGTTAATCATGTATGAACACCTCGTTAATCAGAAAAAGTGCCAGGATTAACGACCGGACAACCATGGGCAAGAAAATGTACTTCCATTAATAATTTGGAGCATCTCCAGCAAGCGAGTTTAAAAGTTGAACATTCACGCTTCTGCAGACAAGGCTCAGAAGTTTCGGGGGTTTTCTTCTTGGTGCAACAAGTTTGCAGGCCGTGTTTGAAGAACAAAAAGAACCTTGGCCTCAAAGAGCAACTGAAATGGGCCGATCTTGTTTCATGTGATTTGTGTGGTCATGAATAAAAGCATGAGTTTGTTTAAGCCCCCTTGAAGTTATGGGCGGTTTTATTATTTCATGCTTGTAAATCAGCCTGGAATATTTGTGTTGTTACAAGGCCTTCACAACAAATCCAAACGAATGCTATGGTAATACAGCAGAATAGCACATACAATTTCATGTCCTAGGCTGGTATTTGCAAATCAAATAGGTGCATATGCATGTGCACACACATGCAAAACCCACACAAATGCATGCATTAATGTCAGCTTCCATACATTAATGCCTTCGCACATCACACATGCACATACACACAAGCACATAGCCATTTCTCTTATTTTCCACCCATTCATGTAAATGTTGACATTGGTGTGTTGTTGAACACATCAGTAAAGTGTCATTCCCACACAAGCTCCTTTACACGCCAATCAAAGCTTAAAAGGTCACTTAACCAGAACGTACACTGGTGTTATTCACAATGCCACGAACGGCATGCAGGTTCATCTTCTTCAAAGCGAATGATTTGTCTAGCCGGAACCATACGAGGACATTTAACATTTCAGCCCAGATAGGCGGATTGATTACCCAGCAATGTATACATGGCCAAGAGAGATTGCCTGTGCAGAATAGAATGCTTAAAAAGGCCTTTTTCACTGGTGGGAAAAACAGAAGATTGGAAAAGCGTGTTCTGCTATTGCATCCTGTGCATAACAGAAGACACAGAGTGAAAAATGGAGTAGATTAAAAGCACAGTTTTTTTTTAAAGATAGATAGATCAATGCTAAGCTGTTGCTAGGGTGTTGCTAGGGTGTTCATATGCAATCAAACTCAAATTTACCACACTAAGTGTTCTGCACAGATGAGATATAAATGTGCATATTTTGAGTTTCCCACAATGAGGTGAAGGACAGCACGAATAAAAGACACTGGAGGCGAAACAGCTGAGCTCAAATTAGTGTCTTCATTTAAGAGCTCATCAGCGGGTTGATGTGAATGCGGTGTGAAGGCTGACCGCTGCTTCTGGGCGATGCTAATGTTAGAGCCGACTCAGCCTCAAACCGTTCTCCGGCGGACACTGGTGTTGATGTGCGAGCAGCTCCGTCGTCCAATCAGTGCGAGCGGCTCTCTATCAGAACCTAATCCTCCACACACAGCTGCTCCTGTGAGATTAACGCACCGCGGAAAACACCAGCACTCGCCGTTTCGCCCAGCCAGAATCATGGCTGAAATGAATAAATTAAAGGACGAGATTAATGTTTGTTTGTTGTTCTCTTTTATCCCCCTCTTTGCTGTTGGCAGACGTGCTAAAGCATTGCTTTTTTGTCAAGTGCTTTAGGCTCTCGCTGGCCCAGTATTGGAAGGGCATATGAAAATGTGGATTTCCCAGCGTGTTTGGAAAGGGCATGCTTCGATTTCAAAAGCGAGGGGGGGGGGAAACTCATTCCTTCGGCAGCATAAATGTGCGATGACAGGTTCCCTGCTTGCTTGTACCTTACCTCACAACTACGAGGCACTAAGCGCAAACAGAGGCTAATCAATTCCCTATCATGCCCCATAGATCACTGTCCAATGCTGAAGACGTGGCCAGACTCTTTATAGACTCCGATGTGCCAACAGATTATTGCTCTTGTTGTACCTAAGGCTTTATTTCATGCCACTACCAGTGAAAGTGGGGGAACAAATCGTACAAACACACAGACAAAAAGGATTACCGTGGCGAAACTCAAGATGGTCGTCAAAGAAGGAGCATCGAGATCAAGCTGACAGCAAAGGAAACTGTACATCTAATACATGAGAGTCTGTGAATTTTGTAACCTTTTTGGTTTATACCTTTTTCACGCTTTTCTTATTTTCTGAGAAGTGCTAACTCTGATGAGCACATCGGTGGTAAGCGTTGAATTAAAGCTAATAAATGTTTTATGTACAGTACTCACAGTATGGCCATAATGCTGTTAATCTTAGCAGAGTTCATAAAGGGAACAAAGGAGACTATTAAGTTGTTTCTACAGTAAGTGGGATGTAACCTCTATCAGTCTAGTGTTTCACGATGAATGGATGGATATATAGATAGTAATGTAGCTACGTCGGTTAACACAGACCTAAAGTTAGATCTCTTTTTAAAGAAGACAATCAGCAACTTTTTGCAAAAAAATTGAAGCATGGAAAGTCATATATGTTAAAGAAAATGTACTGTACCAAAAAGGTTTATATTTTACAAATTATAAATATTTTACAAAACATGTTGGAGCCTAATATTACCATGCAATTAAAGTCAAATGTCTAAATAAGTTGTTTTTTAAATTTAAAGCTGATATCAAAAAGTTGAGGTTTTTGTGCGATTTTATTTAGACATCATACCAAGAATCTGTGTATTATTTCTAATTAAAATAACAACATTTACATTATATATGCATATAATGAGTGTGTGTGTGTGTGTGTGTGTGTGTGTGTGTGTGTGTGTGTGTGTGTGTGTTGTGTTGCGTGCGTGCGTGCGTGCGTGCGTGCGTGCGTGCGTGTGTGTGTGTGTGCGTGTGTGTGTGTGTGTGTGTGTGTGTGTTAAACGGGGAACCTTCAAGAAAGCCAATACATTAGCACATTAGCGTTTACTGCTCAAGCAGTGTGACTGATTATTTTATGTTTTTTCTCGGATCATTAATATTTCCAGTGTTCGCGTGAACTTTGTGTCCCTGTGGTGAATTCTTATGATAAATGACAAGGCCATATATTTGGTGTTCACATATCACCCCAAAACACAACTATTAATCACAACACAAGTTCACACGCAGGCAGGTTTGATAAATTACTGCGACATACGGTCATGGAATAAAATGAAAACAAACGGGGCAAAGGTCTTAAAAATGTTAACAACATGCCTGTGAAAAGAGGCCGAAGTAATGAGCAAACTTTAAA